>NC_073624.1:29993030-30296060 GCF_029407905.1 Bubalus kerabau | reverse complement strand
TCTTATTAGAAAAATAGATAAAAAGAGATTTGCTCAATTGAGAATGAGGTTAACGGCTGCCTAGACCAATGGTCTGTTTTGGTGTCTTCTTTCACCTTCAGTAAAACACTTCTCCAACACTGTGGTGTCGAATAAAACTCTTCAGAGCCCCTTGGACAGCAAGGAGGTCAAACCAGTCAATCCTAAAGGGAATCAGTCCTGAATATTCTTTGGAAGGACTGATGCTGAAGCTGAAGCTCCAATACTTTGGCCACCTGATGCGAAGAACTGAGTCCTTGGAAAAGACTCTGATGCTGGGAAAGGTTGAAGGCAGGAGGAGAAGGGGACGACAAAGGATGAGGCTGGATGGCATGACCGACTCGATGGACCTGAGTTTGAGCAAGCTGCAGGAGTTGGTGCTGGACAGGGAAGCCCGGCGTGCCGCAGTCTGTGGAGTCACAAAGAGCTGGACATGACTGAGTGACTGAACTGACTGACTTCACACTCAGGTATATCTCCGGGAAATTTGTGGTTAGAAAGAACACATGTTTAAAACATACTGGAATAGGTAAACATTTCTATTTTTTGAGATGCAATGGTTGAGGCCAAGAGAAATAGTGACTTGTTCTAGTTTGTTATTATTCAGTTGCTTAGTCGTGTCTGACTCTTGCAACCCCATGGATTGCAGCACGCCAGGCTTCCCTGTCCTCCACTATCTAGTTTATACAACTACTTGATTTATAATATTTTATTCAAAAGATAGATACTAAGCATCTACATATACTCTGATAATACAGTCAGTCAGACATTAAGTTCAGTCAGTTCAGTTGCTCAGTCGACTGAACTGTAAAAGACTATGGTCCTTTGAAATGAGTCAGGTCTTCGCCCCAGGTGACCAAAGTATTGGAGCTTCACCTTCAGCATCAGTCCTTCCAACGAATATTCAGGACTGATTTCCTTTAGGATTAACTGGTTGGATTTCCTTGCAGTCCAAGGGACTCTCAAGAGTCTTCTCCAACACCACAGTTCAAAAGCATCAGTTATTCAGCACTCAGCTTTCTTTATAGTCCAATTCTCACATGCACACATGACTACTGGAAAAATCGTAGCTTTGACTGGATGGACCTTTGTCAGCAAAATAATGTCTCTGCTTTTTAATATGCTATCTAGGTTAATCATAGCTTTTCTTCCAAGGAGCAAGTGCCTTTTAATTTCATGGCTGCAGTCTCCATCTGCAGTGATTTTGGAGCCCAAGAAAATAAAATCTCTCACTGTTTCCATTGTTTCCTCATCTATTTGCCATGAAGTGATGGGAGCAGATGCCATGATCTTTGTTTTTTAAATGTTGAGTTTTAAGCCAGCCTTTTCACTCTCCTCTTTCACTTTCATCAAGAGGCTCTTTAGTTTTTCTTCACTTTCTGCCTTAAGGGTGGTGTCATCTGCATATCTGAGGTTACTGATATTTCTTCCAGCAATCTTGATTCCAGTTTGTGCTTCATCCAGTTTAGCGTTTCTCATGATGTAATCTGCATATAAGTTAAATAAGCAGGGTGATGATATACAGCCTTGACATACTCCTTTCACAATTTGTAACCAGTCTGTTGTTCCATTTCTGTTTCTAACTGTTGCTTCTTGACCTGCATATAGATTTCTTAGAAGGCAGGTCAGGTGGTCTGGTATTCCTATCTCTTTAAGAATACAGTAGTGACCAAAACATGGAAGTGCAACAGTGACCAAGATATAGTATTGATTATGATGACCAAAATTCTTATGCCCATGGAGTTTACATTATAGTGGGGGAAGACAGATGTTAAGCAAATATGAAAATGGATTAGCAAGATAATTTTAATTTGTAATATAAAGTGACCAGAATGCAGACCTTTACATAGCTGATAAGTATAGCCAGTAAAAGAACACCTTTAGACATAAATCTAGAGTACAAAAAATACAATTAAAATATCTGCAGATGTATAACTTTTAAGATGGGGGTACATTTTAAAGAAAGATGCTTTAAGCAAAAGTGAAAGAACTAAAAACATATAATTACAAACAATTCTTAAATAAATTAACTGCTTGATCTGCTTCATATTTTTATACATTTGAACATACTTTTGAATCAAGAAATGCAGAGTGTTCTTTCAAATTTGAAAGTAAGGGAAAGTTGAACTAGTTCCTATTTAGAATAAGTTAGTGACTGGGGAAAGTTCACTTTAGTAATATAGACCAATAGAGTCACATTTCTCATAGCTTTTAAAGTATATGCCATTTTGGTGACTCAGCTTTGAATTTGACATAAATAGACTCTTATGGATTTAGAGACCTTCCATAATAAATTAATATCCAAATATTTATAAATATTAATTCCTGGACACAGGTGAGATATTTTATTAGGTAAGCCACTAAAGTCTAAGAATCCCTTGCCCAAGAAGCGTATCTAGCTTAATTGGAATTAAGGGAATTAAGATACACTTAAAAATATAAGATCTTACATTATGTGGATCAAATGTGTACTAAGTTGCTTCAGTAATGTCCAACTCTGTGCGACCCCATGGACTGTAGCCTCCCAGGCTCCTCTGTTCATGGGATTCTCCAGGCAATGATCCTGGAGTGGGTTTCCATGCCTTCCTCCAGGGGGTCTTCTTGACCCAGGGATTGAACCCGAGTCTCTTATGCCTCCTGCATTGGCAGGCAGGTTCTTTGCCACTAGCACCACCTGGGAAGCCCGAGGATCAAATATCAACACACATATTTTTGGTACAGAAAACTGACCAGAAAAAAAATAATTTTTGTTCAGAATGACTGCAGAAAGGGCAGATGTAAATTAAACCATAAAAAATAAGTAACACATGGATGAGATGTGTTAGAAAGGTAAGAAGTTTCCAGAGATGAGTCGTATATAAGCAATGACTTTGTGATGGGATGAAGCAAAGTTTATTCAGGCACTAGTAACTTCAAATATCTGATAAAAGCAGAAAGTTTATGCAGGGGACTAGTGGAAGCAAAGTTGTAAAAGTATTAACAGATTTGTGATAGATTATGAGCATGTGCTCAGTTGTGTCTGACTCTTTGCAACTCCATGGACTGCAGCTCACCAGGATCCTCTGTCTATGGAATTCTCTAGGAGAGAATACTGGAGTGGGTTGCCATCCCCTTCTCCAAGGGATCTTCCTGACCCAAGGATCAAATCCAGGTCTCCTGCATTGCAGGCATATTCTTTATCATCTGAGTCACCAGGGATCTTAAATACCTAGCAAAGAAGGTGGGAGTTTTCTATAAATAACATCAGACAGGAGTACATGCAGTCAAGATTTATAAGTAGGGAAGAGATATTACATTCATACAGGTTAAGATTTGTCTCCTCCGGTGTACTCATTTTGTAGATGAGAAGCCCTAATTCCATAGGGCGTAACTGTTTTGCCTGATGTCAAACAACTGGTTCTTTTGCACCAGTCGCTTGGCTGCATTTTTACAGGTTTTCAAGATATGGGGAAGTTTTTGTTTATTTCTTTTCAGATAATTGCATTGCTGAGAGTGGCTATGGTACACTAGAGGGCAAAGAAACAGATTAGACAAACTCTGACATAATGATTGGGCCCTCATAAAGGTGTTTCTTGATTTCTTAAAACCTATTCTTTCTTTTGATGAATAAAACCAATCTCAAGCCTTCCTTCAATCCATTTTGGAAATTTTGAAATCAAGTAAATTATTTTTATGATGAGCCATTAAATACAAAGAGAACAGAGTTGTAGACACAGTGCAGGAGGGAGGAGGGGGGCACAAATTGAGAGAGTAGCATTGAAACATACACATTACCATATGTAAAATTAGATAGCCAGTGGAAATTTGCTGTATGATGCAGGGAGCTCAGATCTGATGCTCTGTGACAACCTAGTGGGGTGGGATGGGGTGGGAGGTGGGAGGGAGGTTCAAGAGGGAGGGGACATATGTATATCTATGACTGATTCATGTTGCTATTTGGCAGAAACTAACACAATATTGTAAAGCAATTATCCTCCAATTAAAAATAAATAAATTAAAGAAAAAACAAAAAAAGTACAGAGCTAAATTTGAGTTTTGAAATTATACATAATCCTGTTGATAGGAGCTATGTCTCTCTCTCGGGCTTCCCTGGTGGCTCAGATGGTAAGGAGTCTGCCTGCAATTCAGGAGACCTGGGTTTGATCCTTGGTTCAGGAAGATGCCCTGAAGAAGGAAATGGTTACTCACTCCACTCTTCTTGCTTGGAGAATTCCAGGGACACAGGAGCCTGGCAAGCTATAGTCCATGGGGTTGCAAAGAGTTGGACAGGACTGAAGCAACTTAGCATGTACCAATCAGCAACTTTGACAAATATCTTGCCCTTGACTAACTCCCACCCCAAATGCTAGTCTGGTTCCATGTCTATTATGATTTTAACTGCCCTCTTGATAGTCACATACTTTTATTCATGCTTATATTATTATAATTAATAGTTTCTCAGCCTATAATGTTATTATAAATAATAAAACAATATTATATATAATCTTTCAAATTGCCTTCTACTCTGTGTGTGTGTTAGTTGCTCAGTCGTGTCCGATTCTTTGTGACCCCATGGACTGTAGCCCACCAGGTTCCTCTGTCCATGGTATTCTCCAGGCAAGAATACTGGAGTGGGTTGCAATGCCCTCCTTGGGGGGAATCTTCCCAACCCAGGGATGGAACCAGTGTCTCTTACATATCCTGCACTGGCAGGTGGATTCTTTACCACTAGTGCCACTTGGGAAGCCCATGTTGGGCTATAACTCAGGTCAACTCTATATGGCTCCAAATCTTCGAAGTTGATAGTGCCAGGTCTCATAAAGTCTACAGGAAGAAAAATAGTAGTACCAGATTGTTACCCTTCATTTTTCTACACTTAAAAAGTTTTAAGCACACAGGGAAGATAGGTAAGAGGTAAAAGTGCTGACATTTAATATTACAGTAACCAGTTTATGCAGATGACACCACCCTTATGGCAGAAAGTGAAGGGGAACTAAAGAGCCTCTTGATGAAAGTGAAAGAGGAGAGTGAAAAAGTTGGCTTAAATTTCAACACTCAGAAAACTCAGATCATGGCATCTGGTCCCATCACTTCATGGCAAATAGATGGGGAAACAATGGAAAGACTGATAGACTTTATTTTTGGGGGGCTCCAAAATCACTGCAGATGGTGACTGCAGCCATGAAATTAAAAGACACTTTCTCCTTGGAAGAAAAGGTATGACCAACCTAGATAGCATATTAAAAAGCAGAGACATTACTTTGCCAGCAAAAATCCGTCTAGTCAAAGCTATGGTTTTTCCAGTAGTCATATGTGGGTGTGAGAGTTGGACTATAAAGAAAGCAGAGTGACGAAGAATTGATGATTTTGAACTGTGGTGTTGGAGAAGATTCTTGAGAGTCCCTTGGACTGCAAGGAGATCAAACCAGTCCATCCTAAAGGAAATCAATCCTGAATGTTCTTTGGAAGGACTGATGCTGAGTCTGAGGCTCCAATACTTTGGCCACCTGATGCGAAGAACTGACTCATTGGAACAGATCCTGATACTGGGAAAGATTGCAGGGAGGAGGAGAAGGGGATGACAGAGGATGAAATGGTTGGATGGCAACACTGACTCAAAGGACATGAGTTTGAGTAAACTCCAGGAGTTGGTGATGGACAGGGAGGTCTCATGTGCTGCAGTCCATGGGGTCACAAAGAATCAGACACAACTGAGCAAATGAATTGAACTGAACTGATCCAGTTTATCTAGTAAGCTTTTTAAAAAAGCAACTCTATAGGTGAATTAAGCATGCATGCATATTTTTAAAGAAAATATAAAATGAAATATTAGAAAATAATATAATAAACCAAACATGGAATTCAGAAAGGGATAGAGGGAAAAGAGAGAGAGAGAAAGAGAATGATTTGGGAGGTAAAGGAAATTTTGGGGGAAACGGATTATTAAAAAGAAATTAAAGGGGTCAAGGGGTTAAATTGGAGAAGGAAATGGCAACCCACTCCAGTATTCTTGCCTGAGAAATCCCATGGCCAGAGGAGCCTGGTGGGCTACAGTTCATGGGGTCACAAAGAGCCGGACATGACTTAGCGACTAAAACAACAAAAACAAGGGGTTAAATAAGAGATGCCCTTCCATAGGATAAAAGTCAGAGTAATATATATAATAGCTTGTTTAAATAAAACCTCAACTACAATCTGAAATGTGATTATAAATAGGTATAGTATAATTTGAGCATATTCAGCATGTCTTTGAAAAGGTCATGGTTAAAATAAGAATTTGTTGCCATTAATTACCAAGTTTATGAAAGTATTTCCAAGAAAACTTCCCCTTCTCTCCTTCCCCTGTGGGTTTTTCCCCCCCTTTATTTCCCATAAGAAATTGCTATTTCCATTTTATGCGGAGTCAAATGAGTCACTGCACTGATATCAAAGAAGCTATACACTACTTTGTAGGTAAGAGCTTCCTTGTCAGAAATGAACCTCTGAGGCAGCTTCAAGTTAGGAGCAGTAGTTTCGGGACTGAGAGACAGAGGAGCCTCTGGTCACATTTTCACACAAAGCACATTTCTGATTTGGGAAGAAAGTTCGAAAATACAACACAAAGGCTTTATCTGAATAGTTGATTGAAACAATATGGATATATGATCAAAGAACATACTCAACAGTTTTTAGAGTCCTTTTTGCTGAAAAGATGGATTACAGGTTTAGTATGTTGTAATTTCAGGGAAATGAAACTATGTTGGCTTTTTTCTCTCCCTAAGATAAATCTTAGTCATCGGTTTATTTTGTGCATTATTTACCTTTAACCAATGCAATTAAGCCCCTCAGTTTCACATCAATACACTGATTCATGTTCTGGTTGTTAAGTATATGGCTTTTTTTGTTCACAGCAACATGAGTGTGATTAAAGTATTTTTTTAAAAAGTAATTCAGAGAAGCACTTACAGTCACTATTTTTTATGAAACTCGGTCCTTGAGAAACCAATTGTGAATCACAAAAGTTTGGAAATTCTTTTTAATCACAGAATATTACTGCTCAAAGATCATAAGGTACAACAATTAATCACAATGTATTACTTACAGTCAATAAAGGCAGAGGATGTCACAGGAACTATTTGTTCCCTGTAGTCTCATAATCCATGACCTCACACTGTTCAGTCTGTCTGCTTTGCTTGACATAGTTGAGAATTTTTTGAAAACTTTTCTATTAATGAAATTTATAAAACAAATAGTATTTTAAGGCTCTGGATAGGGAGAGCATTCCAGAATCAACAAGGAAGCCAATCAAGGATAAGATTTTGAAATAAGAAATACTGCTCCCTTGGTCCCATGCTTCTTGGTTTTAGAAGTCAGCATTTTGTGTGTTGGATTTCCTACCAGAATAATAGAATAATGCCAGAAAAAGATCCTAAGAATAGGAGTAGAATCAATTATCTGAAGTATTGTCTCTGTATTTGAAATCTGTTTGCCAGCTTTGAGCAAACTGACATAGTCATAACTTGTTTGACTGAACTGGTGAATCAGTGAATAACTGGGCAGTTCAGTTTATAATATCAAGTCATTTTTATATGGCTTCCCATCTTTCAACATTTCAAAAATAGGACACTATGAATGACAATGTAAGGTCATTTAGTACTTGTTCTTCTAGAACATGGTAAGCTCCAAAAGTGACTCAGTAAAAATAGTAATGAAAGGTAAAAATGAAGAGTTCTGTTGATTGTGTTTTCTTTTTGAGAACTGTGTTCTTCCATTATTGTATTATTTTTATTAAATCAGGAACATACAAAGTGAAAAAAGAGGTTATTAATTCTATTTGTGTCAAATGTTAATACTTTGTTCATGTGTGATTGAATTAGAAGTTTGCAACAGATGAAGGTTAGGGAAGGGTAATGTTGATTATCTGACTCTGGGGTCATTTTAACAGAGCTTTCTCCTTTCTGTGTTGGAGTAAAGTGGTTTGCTATTGACTTTTTCCCATGTGCTAGTTCTTGAACATTTCAAGCTTCTCTAAATAAATTCATCCATCCATTCAGTCATCACATCAGCCAATAAATGTTTACGCTTCATGAAGGCACTAACATTTTTCTATTCTCTTCATAAAATAGCTTTTTATTAGTTAATTGATTAAATTTATTGTAAGTGTTACAAGCTTGGATTTATGTAAAACATTTATAGAAATAAACTCAACCAGTACAACTATGTATTCTCCTGGTGGCTTGGATGTTAAAGAATCTACTTGCAATGTGGAAGACCTGGGTTTGATCCCTGGGTTAGGAATATACCCTGGAGGAGGGCATGGCACCCACTCCAGTATTCTTGCCTAGAGAATCCCCATGGACAGAGGAGCCTGGCAGGCTACAGCCCATGGGGTCGCAAAGGAGTCAGACATGACTGAGAAACTAAGCACAGCACAGTACAACTATGTATTTTAAGGAGATCCAACCAGTCCATCCTAAAGGAGATCAGTCCTGGGTGTTCATTGGAAGGACTGATGCTAAAGCTGAAACTCCAGTACTTTGGCCACCTCATGAGAAGTGTTGACTCATTGGAAAAGACTCTGATGCTGGGAGTGATTGGGGGCAGGAGGAGAAGGGGACGACAGAGGATGAGATGGCTGGATGGCATCACTGACTCGATGGACGTGAGTCTGAGTGAACTCCGGGACTTGGTGATGGACAGGGAGGCCTGGCAGGCTGCGATTCATGGGGTCCCAAAGAGTCGGACACGAATGAGCTACTGAACTGAACTGAACTGATAAGATTTCATTTATAAAAGAGTTCTACAAATAAGCTTGAAACCAATACTTTCATATCAGCCCTGAAGATAATTAGTGTAGGAAGCAGAAATTAAAATATTTCAAGATGGAATGTAATAATGTTTAAGAATATTAGTCCTGTCTTTATTAACATTTTTGTTTTTAAAGAAGTTCATTAAGCCCACTATTTCTCTAATTCCACTGTTTACAACAAAATTTCACTTGGTCTCATGTTCACAAGAGAAGTCCACAATAATAAATTTTCTTGTTTCTATCCTTAATGTATATCTGAAATATGATCACTTTCATCACTATTACCTTAATCCAAATTTGGACTATTTGCACTGTTCTGCCTATTTTCATCTTTACATCTCTGCTGCTTTCTCCAACCACAATGCACATGCACACATTTACACATAAACACCTATAAAATCTATTCACCACACAATAGTCATGAAGCTTTTACACTGAAGCAGTTCATATCCTTCCCTGTTCAAAACCCATCAAGGGATTTCTACCTTATCCATAATAAAACCCAAAATTCTTGCCATGGCTTATGATGATTTGACCTCTGCGGAGCACGGTCGCCTCACTTCCAACTACCTGCTCACTCCACTGGGCCGCTGGGCCTTCTCCAGCACAACGCACGTAGTCCCAAGCCTCGTTCCTAAGGTCCTCCTCAGGCATTCAAATGGATCCCGCCTTCATTTCATTCAGATGTTTATGAAATATCGTACTATCCTTACCAGCAATATCCTGAACACTGTTCTATTTGTCCTGAGAACAATTGTCACCACTTGACATCATATAACATCACATATTTATTTTTGTTTTTTTTTCCTTCTAGAACGGACACCCCCGAAGGCATAAATTTCATTCTGTTCACTGATGCACTGCAGTGACTAGGAAGTATTCAATAAAGATTAAATGAATGAGTAGATAACTAAATGAATGTGCATGCCTATTCTCTTATCTTGCTCATGTGGACTAACTCCAAAATAAGCCATAGAAATAATGCTTACTTACTACTTTACATCTTATTTAATCCTGGACTATCTTCACAACTCCCACATGGTGATTTTCTCAATATGTTAATTCAAGGTTGAAGCAATTAGATTTCAAAATTTTATAAACATTGATACTTCCAAGATTATTTTCAGTCTAATTCTATGACAAGTGATTTTTAAATTGTATAATTCTTCAAAGACAGTCTATGATAAATCTAATGCAGTAACAATACTTATCATAATTTATCTTGGGTGGCCCTTCCACTCTTTTGGCTTATTTTACAAAGAGACGATAGTCACAGGAGTGTTTGGAATCACACTGTTCAAATCCCAGGTTCAACAGTTATCAGCTGAATAACTCTGGGCAAGTCACTTAGTTTCTCTAAGACAAATTTTCTTTATCTGGAAGGAGAGGATATTAATATAGTCTGCTCTGCAGTAGCATGTATTTCTGTAATGTGAATTATTCATGTAAGATTAGCATATGGGGGAATGATGTTAGCATAATGCAGAAGTTACACTGGTTCATAAGCTATTTTTTCTAGCATATTAATAATATTTTGTGCTACTAAGAAGCAGCAACTGAATGTCATGTACAGCAAAAGAGTTGAAAACAATAAACCAAGGAAAAATAACAGTAGTATTTTCATAGTTTCCAGTAGTATTCAAGTTCTCTGTTCAAAGTGGCCACAACCTTTCTCATGAAGAACTTTATACTTGCTTCTATCAAGGTAAATTTTATCTTATACTTTTAAGTTAAGCTTTGCTGCTCAGGGCTACCTGGCCCCAGTCAGGGAATACCTGGGGCAAGGTCCTAGAAGCTGCCTGGACCATTTGTCCTGAGGATCTTTCCTTTAAGATTCCCTGACATGGCACCAGCTGCCCCAGGGCTTGGCAGTTGAAGCTAGGAACCAACAAATTATCTGTCGACAGACTCGATTTTGTAGGGTTAGTCACTGCGGTGTTCACACTAGGAACATATTTCCCCTCCAGTGTGGGCTTTTCCTTTAGGGAACAAGCCAATTTTATTTGGGTACCCTGTTGGGAAGGGGAATTGTTGTTGGACTGTACCTGAGCTGGAACTGGGTTCATTGGAGAACCAGTTCTTGTGGTGGTAAGCCTATCTTAGTTGGAATTAACTCATTTGTTTTGTAGGGTAAATTTATTTACATGAGTTGGGAATCAGTTCAGTTGGAACCAGTTTATTGGGGAACTTGTTCTTGTGGGGGTAAGTCTACCCTGGTTGGAATTAGTTCTTTGTTTTTTTTTTATTTTTTTTAATTTTTAAATTTTTTTTTTTTTTAACTTTACAATATTGTATTGGTTAGTTCTTTGTTTTGTCTGGTAAGTTTGGGATTTGGGAACCAATTTGTTGGTGTATCGATGCTGCAATTTTTTTGTGGAATTTTCTATATTGGACTTGTATACATCTTTTGTGCTATGGAATGGTCATACTTTGGGCATGGGGTCCTCCCGGCTTCTGCCCCTGACCTCGGACGTGGGGTAGCTCCTCTCGGCCATGCTATAGTGCGCCTGTCGCAGCTGCCCCCATGCCCAAAGGGCCGCGGCCAAGAGGATTTACCCCACGTCCGAGGTCAGGGGCAGCAGCCGAGAGTGCCAGGCTGCGATGGCGCAGGAACGGCCGAGAGGAGCTACCCAACGTCCGAGGTCAGGGGGGCGGCTGAGAGGAGATACCCAGCGTCCAAGGTCAGGGGCAGCGACGAGAGGAGTTACCCTGCGTCCGAAGTCAGGGGCGGCAGCTGAGAGGAGCTACTCAAGTCTGAGGTCAGGGGCAGTGGCCGGAAGGAGCTACCCCACACCCGAGGCCAGGGGCGCCGGCTGGGAGGACCAACCACACGTCCAAGGAGCAGTGGCTGCGAGGGCACAGGAGGGCCTAGAGGAGCGATCCCACTTTGAAGGTCAGGAAGGGTAGTGGTGAGGAGATACCCCTCGTCCAAGGTAAGAGAAACCCAAGTAAGATGGTAGGTGTTGCAAGAGGGCATCAGAGGGCAGACACACTGAAACCATAATCACAGAAAACTAGTTAATATTAATCACACTAGGACCACAGACTTGTCTAACTCAATGAAACTTAGCCAAGCCGGTGGGGCAACCCAAGACGGGCAGGTCATGCTGGCGAGATCTGACAGAATGTGGTCCACTGGAGAAGAGAATGGCAAACCACTTCAGTATTCTTGCCTTGAGAACCCCATGAACAGTATGAAAAGGCAAAATGATAGGATACTGAAAGAGGAACTCCCCAGGTCAGTAGGTGCCCAATATGCTACTGGAGATCAGTGGAGAAATAACTCCAGAAAGAATGAAGGGATGGAGCCAAAGCAAAAAGAATGCACAGCTGTGGATGTGACTGGTGATAGAAGCAACGTCCGATGCTGTAAAGAGCAATATTGCATAGAAACCTGGAATGTCAGGTCCATGAATCAAGGCAAATTGGAAGTGGTCAAACAAGAGATGGCAAGAGTGAATGTTGACTTTCTAGGAATCAGCGAACTGAAATGGACTGGAATGGGTGAATTTAACTCAGATGACCATTATATCTACTACTGCGGGCAGGAATCCCTCAGAAGAAATGGAATAGCCATCATGGTCAACAAAAGAGTCCAAAATGCAGTACTTGGATGCAATCTCAAAAACGACAGAATGATCTCTGTTCGTTTCCAAGGCAAACCATTCAATATCACAGTAATCCAAGTCTATGCCCCAACCAGTAACGCTGAAGAAGCTGAAGTTGAATGGTTCTATGAAGACCTACAGGACCTTTTAGAACGAACACCCAAAAAAGATGTCCTTTTCATTAAGGGGGCTAGAATGCAAAAGTAGGAAGTCAAGAAACACCTGGAGTAACAGGCAAATTTGGCCTTAGAATACGGAATGAAGCAGGGCAAAGATTAATAGAGTTTTGCCAAGAAAATGCACTGGTCATAGCAAACACCCTCTTCCAACAACACAGGAGAAGACTCTACACATGGCATCACCAGATGGTCAACACCAAAATCAGATTGATTATATTCTTTGCAGCCAAAGATGGAGAAGCTCTATACAGTCAACCAAAACAAGACCAGGAGCTGACTGTGGCTGAGATCATGAACTCCTTATTGCCAAATTCAGATTTAACTGAAGAAAGTATGGAAAACCACTAGACCATTCAGGTATGACTTAAATCAAATCCCTTATGATTATACAGTGGAAGTAATAAATAGATATAAGGGCCTAGATCTGATAGATAGAGTGCCTGATGAACTATGGAATAAGGTTTGTGACATTGTACAGGAGACAGGGATCAAGACCATCCCCATGGAAAAGAAATGCAAAAAAGCAAAATGGCTGTCTGGGGAGGACTTACAAATAGCTGTGAAAAGAAGAGAAGCAAAAAGCAAAGGAGAAAAGGAAAGATATAAGCAACTGAATGTAGAGTTCCAAAGAATAGCAAGGAGAGATAAGAAAGCCATCCTCAGCTGATGGCAAAGAAATAGAGGAAAACAACAGAATGGGAACGACTAGAGATCTCTTCAAGAAAATTAGAGATACCAAGGGAACATTTCATGCAAAGATGGGCTCGATAAAGGACAGAAATGGTATGGATCTAACAGAAGCAGAAGATATCAAGAAGAGGTGGCAAGAATATACAGAAGAACTGTACAAAAAAGATCTTCACGACCCAGATAATCACGATAGTGTGATCACTGACCTAGAGCCAGACAGTGGGTCTTAGAAAGCATCACTATGAACAAAGCTAGTGGAGGTGATGGAAGTCCAGTTGAGCTATTCCAAATCCTGAAAGATGATGCTGTGAAAGTGCTGCACTCAATATGCCAGCAAATTTAGAAAATCAGTAGTGGCCACAGGACTGGAAATGGTCAGTTTTCATTCAAATCCCAAAGAAAGGCAATGCCAAAGAATGCTCAAACTACTGCACAATTGCACTCATCTCACATGCTAGTAAAGTAATGCTCAAAATTCTCCAACCCAGGCTTCAGCAATATGTGAACTGTGAACTTCCTGATGTTTAAGCTGGTTTTAGAAAAGGCAGAGGAACCAGAGATCAAATTGCCAACATCCGCTGGATCATGGAAAAAACAAGAGAGTTCCAGAAAAACATCTATTTCTGCTTTATTGACTATGCCAAAGCTTTTGACTGTGTGGATCACAAGAAACTGTGGAAAATTCTGAAAGAGATGGGAATACCAGACCACCTGACCTGCCTCTTGAGAAATCTGTATGCAAATCAGGAAGCAACAGTTAGAACTGGACATGGAACAACAGACTGATTCCAAATAGGAAGAGGAGTACATCAAGGCTGTATATTGTCACCCTGCTTATTTAACTTCTATGCAGAGTACATCATGAGAAACGCTGGGCTGGAAGAAACACAGGCTGGAATCAAGATTGCCGGGAGAAATATCAGTAAGCTCAGATATGCAGATGACACCACCCTTATGGCAGAAAGTGAAGAGGAACTAAAAGCCTCTTGATGAAGGTGAAAGTGGAGAGTGAAAAAGTTGGCTTAAAGCTCAACATTCAGAAAACGAATATCGTGGCATCTGGTCCCATCACTTCATGGGAAATAGATGGGGAAACAGCGGAAACAGTGTCAGACTTTATTTTTTTGGGCTCCAAAATCACTGTAGATGGTGACTGCAGCCATGAAATTAAAAGACACTTACTCCTTGGAAGGAAAGTTATGACCAACCTAGACAGCATATTCAAGAGCAGAGACATTACTTTGGCAACAAAGGTCCATCTAGTCAAGGCTATGGTTTTTCCTGTGGTCATGTATGGATGTGAGAGTTGGACTGTGAAGAAGGCTGAGCGCCAAAGAATTGATGCTTTTGAACTGTGGTGTTGGAGAAGACCCTTGAGAGTCCCTTGGACTGCAAGGAGATCCGGCCAGTCCATTCTGAAGGAGATCAGCCCTGGGATTTCTTTGGAAGGACTGATGCTGAAGCTGAAACTTCAATACTTTGGCCACCTCATGTGAAGTGTTGACTCATTGGGAAAGTCTCTGATGCTGGGAGGGATTGGGGGCAGGAGGAGAAGGGGACGACAGAGGATGAGATGGCTGGATGGCATCACTGACTCGATGGACGTGAGTCTGAATGAACTCCAGGAGTTGGTGATGGATAGGAAGGCCTGGCGTGCTGTGATTCATGGGGTCGCAAAGAGTTGGTCATGACTGAGCGACTGAACTGAACTGAACTGATGGTCATACTTATAAAAATGGGAAGTATTCCATCAATTAATGGGCATTACTCTATCTATCTTGAAGGAGAGTGCTTTTGGGCATATGCTGGACAAATGTGATATGGTAAATGGATACTGGATATAACTGTAAGCCTATGACTATGCTATTGTAATAGGGTCTGGGCTCAATATATGTTAGAATCAGAGGAGCGACGGCCCCTGAAAACTCACTCAAATATTATGCAATCTGACAGTTAGAAGTGTTTTGCAAAAGAGCAGGGAAAAGAGATGAGATACCACAGGTAGAAGCATTTATGCTATTTCATCAGGAGAAAAAGGAGTCAGAGGACTACCACCTTATGGTGCGGAGATCTGAGAGAAAACCCAGTGGGATACCTAGACAGAAGATCTTAAACAAAATTCAGGAGATAAAAGCCAACTGAGGATCCATCAGTTTCTAGAAAGAATTTATCAAGTTTATAGGTGCTACACAGACACAGACCCTGAGCACCCTGAGAATGTAAGGATGATAAATATGACCTTCATCAGGCAAAGTGCCCCACAGATTTACAGCAGGGAACAATGATAGAAGCAAGGAGATGAGAGAATGTAGCTTTTCTGGCAGCAGCTTGGAAAGCCAGTAACCTAAATGAGGGCTTAGGCTCAGTGGTAAAGAATCTGCCGGCCAATGTAGATCCCTGGCTCAGGAATATCCCCTGGAGAATGGGATGGCAACCCACTCCAGTATTCTTGCCTGGAAAATTCCATGGACAGAAGAGCCTGGTGGGCTACAGTCCAGAGGATCACAAAGAGTCGGACACGAGTGAGCACACACACAATTATACTTTGCATTTCTTTATGTATTGGGAATCTAACATATTTTCAAACCGTCTTGGTATTTATTACTAAGATTGTTACTGTTTTGCCTAGTTCTCTAACAATAATATTCACAGAAATGTTGAATAGTCAGCCTCAATACTTTTCCCCATAATCCCTACTTCCTTTCAGTAGATGATTCTGCAGAATGTGAATTTTCTTTAGGACTACATATGGCCGTGGTGAGGATTACATGAGATAATCCATATGAAATGTACTAGAGTGTCTGGCATCTACTAAATATTTAAGAAAGAATGCCTGTTACACACTCAATATGTATGTATGTGTATGTGTGTGACGGGGTGTATAAATTTTGTTGAGAGACTACTAAATTGTTAAACTGGAGATGCACATAAGTAATGATTTATAGTATGCATACTGCTTCTAGTAACAGTATTAAAAATATATTTTTAAATTGATCACTGACTTCTGTTTTGGGTAATGTAGCAGTTTAAGTATCCTGACCAAGTTTATTGCAAAAGAAAATCCCAAATGCTAGATTATAATTAAAATATTTATTTAAAAATGTATTACATGCATGGATGAGCCAGCAGGAAGGTAAAGATTCCTCAGATGCCAAAAAAATAAGAGAAAGCAGAAATATGGAGATGTAAATAGGACTTGGAAGCCAGATTTTGCCTGGCCTTTGCTGAAGTTAAGCAACAAGGACTTTTATTTTTCACATGGGGTGATAAGGAACAAAGATTGTACCCTGAGAAGAGGGATTTAATATGCAATTTACCCATAAATCTTGGAGCTCAAAGGGATAGGCCTTTAGTGTAGGAGTGAACTAAAATCAATTAGACATTTCCAAAGCACTTCAAGGAAAATTAACTTTCTGAAAATGTGGTGCTGAGTGGAGAATTCTTTTGGCTCCTATCTGGGTTTATATCTCATACATATAGTACCCTAGTGTTCAAAAACTCCTTCAGCAAATAACTTAGTTGATATCATTCTGAATTGACAGTACTCTCAGGCACACAGCAGAAGCAAATGCAAATCTTCTTTGAAGGAACCCACATTCATCCAGGCAGGGCTTCCATGGTGGCTCAGACAGTAAAGAATTTGCCTGCAATGTAGGAGACCTGGGTTCGATCCCTGGGTTGGGAAGATCCCCTGAAGAAGGGCATGGGAATCCACTCCACTATTCTTGCCTGGAGAATCTCCTGGACAGAGGAATCTGGCAGGCTACAGTCTATGGGGTGGCAAAGAGTTGGACGGGACTGAGGGACTAACCCTTTCACTTTCACTCTCACATTCATCCAGGCAGGCCTCATACCAATGGATAAAAATTCCTATAGATAAGTTTCCAGAAAATATGAGCTCTCAATCAAAAACTAGGGGCTTCCCGGGTGGTGCTAGTGGTAAAGAATCTGCCTACCAATGCAGGAGACACAAGAGATGCTGGTTTGATTCCCTAGGTTGGGAAGATGCCTTGGAGAAGGGAATGGCAACCCAGTCCAGTATTTTTGCCTGGAGAATCCCATGGACAGAGGAGCCTGGTGGGCTACAGTCCATGGGGTCATACAGAGTCAGACACGACTGAAGTGATTTAGCACACATGCATGATCAAATACCTCAATATACGTAAGGAAACAGGACACTATGAATCAGAGTCAGCAGCAATAAAACACAAAAATCAGACCCATACTGTCAGATAATTTTTCACTGTACAATTTCACAGTTTATGATTTGTTAATGCAAATAATTCTGGGGAAGTTAATAATGGAACTGAGTACACAGCTAAGTGTCAAGTTCTGAGATCAGACCTGTGACTGACTCCGACATGAGGAAGAAGGGAAAGCAAGTGGGCAAGGAGGAAGTGGGACCAAGTAAAGGGGAGAGCAGAGAGGCTGGAGTAGCAAAGAGCCCTTGCATATTGTCAGTTCTGAGACCATCAATAAACTCATTCAGGGCTAACACAAAGGGGTTTGAGGAAGGAAGACATTGAGTCTCTCTGGGTTTCAGTTTTCTCACTTGTAGAATGAGAGACTAGGTTATAAAGACATCTAGGGTCTTCTCATTTCTCACATTCTAAGCTTCTGTGATTCCACAAACACAAAAACTGTCTTAATTGCCTTGGTTTGCACCAGAGAATAAAAGCTGCTAGACTACCTATACTCATTAAATACCATTCAAATTATGAACACCTGCATCAGAAACACAACCAACATATAATCTCCAGTGCAGTCCACAGGTGACTAATTAGGGAGCATTCATCCCCTCTGATAAACATTTAGCAAGAATCCTCTCTGTTGCCTATGCCAAATTTATCTGTAAGAGGAGAAACCTGGACTGAAATATTAAAGAGAAAATATTTTATTATGGGGCAGTGGTGGTGAAATTTTTTTTTTTTGCAGCATTTTATTCAAATACTGAGCTGTCATTGTAAGAGAGATAATGCTTCACTTTCTTGCTGCCTTATGTTTGATTTCCCTTAGATATGGTGGGCTTCCTTGGTGGCTCAGACAGTAAAGAATCTGCTTGCAATGCAGGAGTCCCAAGTTCAATCCCTGGGCTGGGAAGATCCCTTGGAGAAGGGAATGGCAACCCACTCCAGGATTCTTGCCTGGATAATTCCACAGACAGAGGAGACTAGTGGGCTATAGTCCATGGGGTTGTACAGAGTCAGATAAGACTGAGCCATATGCTATTTTAACTGTTGTGCCCTACTATAAGCATGCTTGAAAATCACGTGATGAAAGAAATTATTCTGAATCTTATCAAATTTGGGTATGTAAGGTATACCATGAAAATGAATAGATAAAGCAAATCTTAGGAGTCTAAAAGAATGATAGAAATCAGACCACAGGAATCAATGTTGATGATGGTGACCATTAACAATAATCCAATTGAGTCAAAATCTAATATATCCTTATCAATTATGGAATTTTTCTATACTGATTGGAAAAACTGTATCTTTAAGCACAGTTGATAAAGGCTGTGGTATTCTTGTACACGTAATGATTCTATGCCAAAAGAACATTTTATAAAAGATAGTATATATTTATTCTTTTAAAAGCTGTTTCCAAATGATTGAAAATAATGTAATGCTGGATAATTTAGTTTTATTGGTAAAGAGCATAGATTTTATTGTTGGTAAGCAAGTTGGCTTTTAGAAAACAGCCAATATCATGTGTTGAAATGAGGCCAATTTAATTAGTGAGAGGAAATTCCTAAGCCAGAAATTCAACTTGCAAAAAAAAAAAAAATAAATGACATTACTTGGGGAAAAAGAAAAACACACAGAAGATCCACATTTGTGACTTCTCTTGTAAACTTGGTTAAGTTTTTAGATTTTCTCACAGCTTAAAAAAGAAATTCGATTGTTTCACTCAGCTTTCCCAAGGGTACTGGTTTAGAGTTCAGAATTATCAGTTCCTTTTGACTTCTCCTCTGTCAGTGATCTATAAAACAGGCCTAAATGATAGTGGAGACAAAGCAAGCAGAAGGGAAGGAGAGGGAAAAGGACTGCTTCCTTGATTTCATTCTATTCTAGTATCGGTTATAATATGCATGCCATATCTCTAAGGGAAACCCACATTCGTTGTTGTTGCTGTATCGTAGTTCTCCACAGTATGTTATTTACCTTTTGCAATAGGGCTGTGTTTTCATTTGAATACTGTCTCTGAGTGGCCAATATTCTATAGACCATTTATGAAGTTTAACATTAGTATTACATCTCTTCAGCCTTTTCTAAGGATTCTCTAATGTACCGTGGGTTAAACTAAAGGCTATGCAGGGAGGACATTAAGGTAATTCCCTATGGTAAGCTCAATAATACACTCCTTCCCCCCATTATATCTGTGTCTTTATCCCCAGAAACTGTGAATGTGTTACCTTAATTGGTAAAAGAGACTTATGATTAAAGATTTTGAGATGGAGAAATTATTCTGTGTTATCTGGCTAGACCCACTGTAATCAGAGGGTCTTTACAAAAGGAAGGTTGGAGGGTCAGAGTGAAGAGAAGGAGATACGATGGAAACAGAGGTCAGAGTGAGGCCACTGCTAGAAGAGACTCCCGAGTCAAGGAACGTGGGCAGCCTCTAGAAGCCGGAAAATGCGAGGAGGTAGTTCCTTCTCTAGAGCCTCTGGAAGAAATAGAGCTCTGCGAATACCTTGATTTTTAGCCTGATAAGATCCATTTTCTGATTTTAATGTCCAGAACTAAGTTGATGGTAATTTGTTACAGCAGCAATGGTAAACTATTATATTTGCTATAGGGTCTTACTGAGAAATGGAATTCTTCGCAATGCAAGTTGTATAACATCCCTTGTAAAACAAATATATCATTCAAAAAATTAAGATACTAAATAAAATGAACAGAAAACCATACCCAACTTCCTTTAGAATGTGATTACCTCAATAGTTAGACTTTATTATCAAACCAGAGTGCAAGTATGGGTGAGGATCCAGGAAACAGCCATTTTTGTGTACTGCTAGTGAAGGCAATGGCACCCCACTCCAGTACTTTTGCCTGGAAAATCCCATGGACGGAGGAGCCTGGTAGGCTGCAGTCCATGGGGTCGCTAAGAGTCAGATGCGACTGAGCGACTTTACTTTTACTTTTCACTTTCATGCATTGGAGAAGGAAATGGCAACCCACTACAGTGTTCTTGCCTGGAGAATCCCAGGGACAGCGGGGCCTGGTGGGCTGCCGTCTATGGGGTCGCACAGAGTCGGACACGACTGAAGCGACTTAGCAGCAGCAGTGAATGTGTAGCATACAAAAATGGCTGTTTCCTGGATCTTCACCTATACTTGCAGTCTGGTTTGATAATAAAGTCTACTGGCTTGATAATCAAGCCTATTCCTGGGTCGGAAAAATCCACTGGAGAAGGGATAGGCTACTCACTCCAGTGTTCTTGGGCTTCCCTTGTGGCTCAGCTGGTCAAGAATCTGCCTGCAATGTGGGAGACCTGAGTTTGATCCCTGGGTTGGGAAGATCCCCTGGAGAAGGGAAAGGCAACCCACTCCAGTATTCTGGCCTGGAGAATTCCATGGACTGTATAGTAAATGAAGGTCACAAATAGTTGGACATGACTGAGTGACTTTCACTTCACTCACAGTGAGTGTATAAGTTCCCACAATCTTACTTAATAGAGGGCATTTGGCAATGGAGATCAAAAGAAGTATAAACACTTAACAATTTCTATTCCAGAATTCAACTCTTGAAAAGTAGCCCAGTGAAATAACCAAGGCCCTAGCAACTACTTAAGCACAAGGAAGTCTATCTAAATTTGACTAGGTAAATATAGGAAACAATCTGAATTTCTCATCAGTTCAGTTCAGTTGCTCAGTCATGTCCAACTCTTTGTGACCACATGAACTGCAGCACACCAGGCCTCCCTGTCCATCACCAACTCCTGGAGTTTACCCAAACTCATGTCCATTGACTAGGTGATGCCATCCAACCACCTCATCCTCTGTTGCCCCCTTGTCCTTCTGCCCTCAATCTTTCCCAGCATCAGGGTCTTTTCAAATGAGTCAGTACTTTGCATCAGATGGCCAAAGTATTGGAGTTTCAGCTTCAACATCAGTCCTTCCAATGTACACCCAGGACTGATCTCCTTTAGGATGGACTGGTTGGATCTCCTTGCAGTCCAAGGGACTCTCAAGAGTCTTCCCCAACACCACAGTTCAAAAGCATCAATTCTTCGGCGCTCAGCTTTCTTTACAGTCCAACTCTTGCATGAATACATGACTGCTGGAAAAACCATAGCCTTGACTAGATGGACCTTTGTTGGTAAAGTAATGTCTCTGCTTTTTAATATGCTGTCTAGGTTGGTCATAACTTTCCTTCCAAGGAGTAAGCATCTTTTAATTTCATGGCTGCAATCACAATCTGCAGTGATTTTGGAGCCCAAAAACATAAAGTCAGCCACTGTTTCCAATGTTTCCCCATCTATTTGCCATGAAGTGATAGGATCGGATGCCATGATCTTAGTTTTCTGAATGTTGAGCTTTAAGCCAACTTTTTCACTCTCCTCTTTCACTTTCATCAAGAGGCTTTTAGTTCCTCTTCACTTTCTGCCATAAGGGAGGTGTCATCTGCATATCTAAGGTTATTGATATTTCTCCTGGCAATCTTGATTCCGGCTTGTGCTTCCTCCAGCCCAGCATTTCTCATGATGTACTCTGCATATAAGTTAAATAAACAGGGTGACAATATATGGTCTTGACATACTCCTTTTCCTATTTGGAACCAGTCTGTTGTTCCATGTCCAGTTCTAACTGTTGCTTCCTAATCTGCATACAGGTTTCTCAAGAGGCAGATCAGGTGGTCTGGTATTCCCATCTCTTTCAGAATTTTCCACATATTATTGTGATCCACAGAGTCAAAGGCTTTGGCATAGTCAATAAGGCAGAAATAGATGCTTTTCTGGAACTCTCTTGCTTTTTCGATGATCCAGTGGAATTTGGCAATTTGATCCCTGGTTCCTCTGCCTTTTCTAAAACCAGCTTGATTATCTGGAAGTTCACGGTTCATGTATTGCTGAAGCCTGGCTTGGAGAATTTTGAGCATTACTTTACTAGGGTGTGAGATGAGTGCAATTGTGTGGTAGTTTGAGCATTCTTTGGCATTGCCTTTCTTTGGGATTGGAATGAAAACTGACCTTTTCCAGTCCTGTGGCCACTGCTGAGTTTTCCAAATTTGCTGACATATTGAATGCATCACTTTCACAGCATCATCTTTTAGGATTTGAAGTTGCTCAACTGGAATTCCATCACCTCCACTAGCTTTATTCATAGTGATGCTTCCTAAGGCACACTTGACTTCACATTCCAGGATGTCTGGCTCTAGGTGAGAAATCACACCAGCATGATTATCTGGGTCATGAAGATATTTTTTGTTCAGCTCTTTCGTGTATTCTTGCCATCTGATAATAGGGGGTTAACTAACTATATCATAATAATTGATGATGCTAAAATAAATCAGATCAGTCACTCAGTCGTGTCTGACTCTTTGCGATCCCATGAATCGCAGCACACCAGGCCTCCCTGTCCATCACCAACTCCCGGAGTTCACTCAGACTCATGTCCTTCGAGTCAGTGATGTCATCCAGCCATCTCATCCTCTGTTGTCCCCTTCTCCTCTTGCCCTAAATCCCTCCCAGCATCAGAGTCTTTTCCAATGAGTCAACTCTTCGCATGAGGTGGCCAAAGTACCGGAGTTTCAGCTTTAGCATCATTCCTTCCAAAGAAATCCCAGGGCTGATCTCCTTCAGAATGGACTGGTTGGATCTCCTTGCAGTCCAAGGGACTCTCAAGAGTCTTCTCCAACACCACAGTTCAAAAGCATCAATTCTTCGGCGCTCAGCCTTCTTCACAGTCCAACTCTCACATCGATACATGACCACAGGAAAAACCATAGCCTTGACTAGACGAACCTTTGTGGCAAAGTAATGTCTCTGCTTTTGAATATGCTATCTAGGTTGGTCACAACTTTCCTTCCAAGGAGTAAGCGTCTTATAATTTCATGGCTGCAGTCACCATCTGCAGTGATTTTGGAGCCCCCCAAAATAAAGTCTGACACTGTTTCCACTGTTTCCCCATCTATTTTCCATGAAGTGATGGGACTGGATGCCATGATCTTCGTTTTCTGAACGTTGAGCTTTAAGCCAACTTTTTCACTCTCCACTTTCACCTTCATCAAGAGGCTTTTTAGTTCCTCTTCACTTTCTGCCATAAGGGTGGTGTCATCTGCATATGTGAGGTGATTGATATTTCTCCTGGCAATCTTGATTCCAGTTTGTGTTTTTTCCAGTCCAGCATTTCTCATGATGTACTCTGCATAGAAGTTAAATAAACAGGGTGACAATATACAGCCTTGACATACTCCTTTTCCTATTTGGAATCAGCCTGTTGTTCCATAAATGGTATTAATTAACAACAGAATACTTGTCAGCTGTAAAAATAACATTATGAAAGTATAATTATTTTTGCAAAGATGCTCAGGGCAAGTTGTATTTTTAAAATAACACTATGGACAACACAATATCTATAATATAATATCATTTTTATAGTATATATAATACACACAGATTATGCATATACATACACATAAACACACAGTTTAGGAGAGTATCTGCCAGCAAGGCCTACTGATAGCTACATATCACATATCACTGATAGTTACATATCACAACTGATTTGCAGCATCTATTCTAGGCATTCTACATAACTCGTTTGATCCTCACAGCAAACCTAGAGAGTAAGTGCTATTATTAGTCTCTATTTTACAGCTGAGGAAATCAAGGTTAATAAGGTTTAATTTATTCAAAGTTATATAAATAGTGAGTGGGAGATCTGGTAATCAATGTACAGGCTTCCCTGGTGGCTCAGTGGTAAAGAATCCTTCTGCCAAGCAGGAGATGCAGATTTGATCCCTGGGTCGGGAAGATCCCCTGGAAAAGAAAATGGCAACCCACTCCAGTATTCTTGCTTGGACAGAATCCCATGAACAGAGGAGCCTGGCGGGCTACAATCCATAGAGTCACAAAGAGTCAGACATGTTTAAGCAACTTAAACAACGATGTACAGAATTTACGCACCTAACTAACAGGGGCCAGCCTTAAAATGCTGGGATTAGCGACATTTGAAAACATATTTTTGCTGATCTAGATTTTTTGGTTTTGATATAACAACAAAAATAGTAACAAAGATTAAGATATATTGAGTGCTTTAATTATTCCAGGCATTGCGCTAAATGCTTTATATGCATGATCTCAGTTAATCGTAACTAACAACTTACAAGGCAATATTCCTAATCATCCTATTTTGCATAGTAAGTAACTAAATCTCAGAGAGGTGAAGGTACATTTTCACAATCACACAACTACTGTCAGATGGAAGTTCACACTTAGCAGAATTCAAGGCCACTGGTTTTAACTACCATGTCATGCTGCATAAATAAACTTAACACTGTAGAAAAATTCACTGAAAGGAAAGAAACCCTCCCTTTCTGGCCATGGGTTCCAGAGAACTTCAACATACCATCTGATGTGACTTAATAACAGCAATTCTCTACACATTATAGACTTAGTTATATTGAGTATATTTCATTAAAGAGTTCAATTTAGGCACAGGTTAAATACTCAAAGGACTGGAAATGAATCTCAATATAACTAATGTATTTCCAATATAAAATCCAAGTAGTGAGATTTGAATTTAATTGTTTCTATCAGTAAAGATACCCACTACATAATATAAAGGAGTGAAGCAGTCTACACATTCATAGGGATCAATATCTAAATAGTAGAAATTAATCTCTCACACTTTCCCATGAACATTTCCTTGAGGCTTCTGCTGTAGTAAAAAGAAGTTTTCAACAAAATAACTGCTTCCTAACATAGGTTACAGGCTTCCTGGGGGCTCAGATGGTAAAGAATTTTCCTGCAATGCAGGGGACCCAGATTTGATCCTTGCATCAGGAAAATCCCCTGGAGAAAGGAATGGCTCCCCCCTCCAGTATTCTTGCCTGGTGGATTCCATGGACAGAGGAGCCTGGCGGGCTACAGTCCATGGGGTCACAAAAAGTTGGACACGAATGAGCTACTAACACTTTCAATGTAGGCCACTCCATTGGTTAGTTCCTCATGTAGGTTGGTCTCTTTTCCTTTTTCTAAATGCCTTAGAATTAAGTGAGTGGCTAAAACAACTCATATTGGACTGACCTGTGCCAAACAAACACTTCAACAAACCCAGGAATCGAACCAAGGTCTGCAGGCGGATTCTTTACCAACTGAGCTATCAGAGAAGCCCTATATAATTATTTACGAGAATCTATATTATAAGCTTTAAGGATTGTCTGAGATGTAGTTATATATTTAAAAAAAAAAAAAAAAGACTACCTGAGGGTTTCCAGGTGATAAACTTCTTCAAACTCTCTTTCGCTAAGGATTCTTTTTCTCAGATTTTAATGAGAATGACAGCCGATAGGCTACAAACTTAGTGTATTAAAACAATGACCATATATTAGCTATGGATAATGAGCCTGAGCATGGTGTGACTGGGTAGTCTATTCAGGATATCACAAAGCTGAAAGCAACATATTGGCTGGATTAAGTACTATTCTGGAAGCTCTGGGGAAAAATTTGGTTTCAAGCTCATTCAGATTTCCATTTCCTCACTGGCTCTCAGCTGGGCATCACTTCTTGAATGTAGAAGTCATTATCACTTCCTGGCACATGGTCTCCTGCCATCTTCAAAGTCAGCTACAGAGCATCTCCTCACATAGATTCCCTCTCACACTTAGAATTGTTGTAGTAGCTTTATCTTCTGCCAGCTAAAGGGAACTCTGCTTATAAGGGTTCAACTAGTGAGGCCCACACAGGGTAATTTCTCTTGCCATATACAGACAGACCTCATTTTATTCAGCTTTGCCTTATACTGCTTCCCCAGTACTGCATTTTGTTTCATTCTTTGTTTGTTTTGTTTTTTTTTTTTTTTTTTTTAACAAGTCAAAGATTCGTGGCAACCTGGCTTTGACTAAATCTTGGCACCATTTTTACAATAGCATTTGTTCACTTTGTGTCTGTGTCACATTTTGGTAATTCTCATAATATTTCAAACTTCTTCATTTCATAATTTTACCATGAATATCACTAGATTCATTCTTATTGAAAGTCTCAAATAAAAAATCTGGCTTTTCATTAAAAATTTTTTTGATACACCTTATTCTTATTTTATAGAGATTGAAAACTTATAGAGTCAACACAGATAAACACATTACGAAGAAGGAGCATCTGGGACCCTACGTTTGTAACTTAAAGAATTGGGGAAATTTTTTGGAACAGTATGAAGATACATAAATTTTCTAAAATCAGTGATGTATGTGGTTTAGACAGGTAGGAACAGGCTCACACAGAAATGAGGCCAATGATAGCAAGCACTGAAGAATGAGCTATATTAGTAGTGTACATAACAGCATAATTTCCTGATGGCCACGAAAGCAGAATTGTTAAGTTATTTTCCTGTATTGACATGATAATATGGGCCTACATTGCATTCATATTTGTTTTTTATATTGCTTCAGTTACCATCATAAATAAAAAGTAAATTCAGAAAGAAGGAGGTAATATGTAATGCTGCAGAATCAAGCAAAAGCATTTAACTATTCTCTGTTGATACTAATCTTTCTTACTTTCACATTTATCTGATAACTTTATACACAAGCCACAAAGGAAAATATAATATGAATATCTTCATCCTGTCCATTTTTCAGGGCTCCTTTTTTGTCTTGTCTCCTTTCAGCCAATTTCTCTACTTCAGTCCACCCTGATTTCTCCTTTTCCTTGGTTTAAATTTTATTTATTTTTATTTATTTATTTTTTAAATTTTATTGTATTTTTTAACTTTACAATATTGTATTGGTTTTGCTATATATCAACATGAATCCGCCACAGGTATACACATGTTCCCCATCCTGAACCCTCCTCCCTCCTCCCTCCCCGTACCATCCCTCTGGGTCATCCCAGTGCACCAGCCCCAAGCATCCAGTATCATTTCACATTGAAATGCTTTGGAAGTAACCACTTTTCGATGGCTTCAAAGATGTTGATTTTGTCTCTCAGGAATACAAAGCCTTAAAAATGGAAAATGGCTGTGCAAAGAAGATGGAGTGTAAAAAAAGAGAGGTACAGGTGTACAGGCTCAAACCCAGCTCTGCCTCACTAGCAGCATGGCCTTGAACAAATGATTTAACCTTTTAAAAGCGTAATTTCTTCCTAAATGTGCATCTAGCTTTCTTTAAGTCTCTGACTAGTAAGCAATGGCCTCTGTTGAGTTTTCTTGAGGATAAAGCCTCTGTGTAACTGCCCTGTAACTCAATGATGGGCACATCTGAAACCTCAAGGGCTTCCCTGGGTGCTCAGCAGTAAAGAATCTGACTACAATGCAGGAGACCCAGGTTCGATCCCTGGATTGGGAAGATCTCCTTGAGGAATGGCAACCCACTCCAGTATTCTTGCCTAGAGAATCCAATGGACAGAGGAGCCTGGTGGACCACAGTCCATGAGGTCACAAAGAGTCAGAGATGACTGAAGCGACTGAGCATGCACGCATGCTGAAACCTCAAGCAAGTTTTCTGGGCCACTTCTGGGAACTCCAGAATGGTTTAAAAAAATGGTGAAGAAAAAATGGCATAAGGCAAATGTCTCTGCATCTTATGAATGGAGGCATAAAGTCCTTAAATAAAAAAGGTATCATGAAGATTTTGAACTTGAAATTGATTGCAATTCAAACTCAGCAATTCAAGAAAAACAGATGACCTATTCACTGTTATTTACATTGAAGCCATTCCTGGTTCTTCCCCATCCCCTCATACCTCAGGTGGGAGGCATCTTCTGACATGGTTCCCAATGATGCCCTTCCCCTGGTGTCCATGCCCCTGGGGAATCTTCCCCGTGAGCACTGGCTGAAGCTAGTGACTTGCTCCCAACTGATAGAATATGGCAAAGGTGACAGGATGTCACTTCTGTGATTACACTATAAAACTCTGACTTTGTGTTGCTGGTATTTTCTCTGGCTGTTCTTGTATTCTCACTCTGATAAAGAGGGTCTCCTGGTCGGGAACCAAATCTTGTCAAATATTAGTTTGAGTCAACATGGAAGTCAATTCTGTTCCAGCTAAATCTTGAGATGACTGTGGATCTCAGGTTGACACCTTATTAGAGCCTCTTGAGAAAGAAATCTTGAAGCAAAATAAATAGCTAAGCTCTGCCTGAATTTCTGATCCACAGAAAAAGTGAGATGATAAATATGTTTTTTTTTTTTTCAGCTAGTAAGTTGTTGGGGTAATTTGTTACCCTGTCCCTGATGATGGGAAAGATTGAAGGCAGAAGGAGAATAGGGTCTCAGAGGATGAGATGGCTGGACGGCATCACCGATGCAATGGACATGAACTTGGGCAAGCTCTGGGAGATGGTGAGGGACAGGGACTGATGTACTACAGTCCATGGCAGTTACAAACAGCTGGACATGACTGGGCGACTGAACAACAACATCAGATAATGTATTCATCAGTAAACTGCATCAGCTCTATGTTCACATTTAGAGTAGAAAATTCTGTTAATAAAATTTCCTGAATTCAAAATTAGAATATAACCTTATCAATTTACTGCTACCATCTTCATCTAATACAATTTCTCACCTGATTACTGCAGTAACCTCTTAAGAACATGTGACTTTTCTGCTTTTGCCTTTCCCCCCTTATTTTATTTCAAAACGGCAGGCACAAAGATCCTGTTAATGGAGTCTACTCTAAGTCAGATACTCACCCACCTTACAGAGACCTATATAGGCATGCCTGGTTTGTTTCTTCTTCCTGGGCACACCTAGCACAATCACACCAGCTTCTCAAACTTCCCTACCAAGCCATTATCACACTCTGATACTCACCATCAGATTTTGAAGCCCCTGCATTTTGCTTTCTCAGCATAGAATGTGCTGCACCCAACAACTTCATTGCTGGTTCCCTCAAATATCTTACTCTACTGTCTTCTTCTTAGAGAGGTCTTCCCTGGACACCCCAGTAAAACTGCAACTTCTCAACATAGTTCCTAGTTTTATTTCCATTTTAATATTTATCACAATAGAATATTTTATACATTTTATTTATCTTGTTTATTATCTGTCTTCTCCACTACCATATAAACCCCATGAGGGCAGAGAGTTTTAACATGTTTACTATTATTTCCCGCATATGAAACTGCCTAATATATAGTAGGCATTCATTAAATGAATGAATGAATGAATATTATCAATTTGTACTTGCTAGAAAAAATTAGTACAAAAACTGTTTTGAAGAGAGGATGTGTATTATGTAATATGCAATGACATTTTTGTGGTACTTAAGACCACAAGAAGCTTTACATTAATAAGCTAAGCAGTGGGGTGGAATTAAGCCAACTTTTGGTTCTTCCTAAAAAAACAGGAGTAAACCTTGGCATGGAATACTGCAAATCACAGACAACTGACAACATTCAAATTAGGCACTGAGTCAGAACACTAATTAAAATTTACATTTAAAAGCTAATTGAGTGGTGTTTACTTGCAAAAATTATTTCAATAGTAAATTACTTTGTCTTTATTTTTTTAATTAAAGAGAACAAAACAAGGATGACAGAAAGGCGCTCTTTGTGGCTTCACAATTATTCTTCAGAAACCACACCTGAAAGAAAATTCCTAAAGGCACTTTCCAATTTTCAATATTGCCATTAGCTCAAGATAAGAGTGTCACTTTGAACTATTACGTTGAACTTTAGACCCAACTCCAACACTCAGGACCTATAGGCAAGTATTAAAACCACAGGTCTCAAAATTTTTCACCATTCATTTCTCACATAGAGAAAATTGTAAAGCTGCTCTCAGATATATATATATATATTCATTTAAGAGTTACCTGCATATTCTTCCATATAAATATGTCATATTATAAAAACATAAAAGATATACTAGAATAAAATAAATTAGTATTTAACATTAATTTTAATTCTACCACATATATTAACTAAAATGCATTTTTTGCTCTTTCTAAACACAGTTGCTAACACTATTTGGTGACAAATATATTAGTAAACATTCTACGTTATATTTTAAGGTCTTGGCTTATCATTTTATGCTACCAAGGTCTGGGTTCAATATTTGGTTTACTTGGTTTCATTACTGGGAAAAGCCCATCACAAAGATGCATAGATTCAAGTAGGAGAAAGACCTCAGAGTCTGCCCTATCATAGGTGTATTTAATAATATTTTTTAATAATACTATATTAAAATAAATAAATTTAAAATAAAAAATAAAAGTGCTAATGGCTATAAAAAATAATACTATCTAACAGCTAAGCAAACATTTTTAAAATTTTGCTAGAAATTTTTATTGTTACATACTAGTTGTTCTTAAAAGCTAGTGGAAGTTTCTGCACTTTCATACTTTTAACTTCTTTATTTGGAACATTTTAATACAAGTTAGAATTTTCTATCCCCAAGTTTTAAAAGTGCATAGATATGAGAGATTTTGCAGGTCATCCTTTTACATAATTTTTGGCAACAAATCCACTTAATTATGAAACTCTATCCTAACCGACATGACATTTTCAAAATACTCTCTCTTAGCACATTAACAAAAATGACATTTGCTTTTCCATTACTTTAAAAAATTACCTTTATCTTGAAGGAGCACATGAAATTCAGTGTATGTATGTATGTATGTGTGTGTGTGTATGTGTTTACTTTAAGAAAATATCTGCCAAGTAGCATACTAGACATCACAGAAAAAGCTGCAAATTTGGAACTCATAGTTTATAAATGAAATTGCACAACTCACTTTTATGTTTGCCAACTTTTAAAAGTGTTCTATCACAAGATAGCCACTGTCTGTCTAGACCATTCTTCATGGTTACTTCTGTATTATTACAAAGAATTGTAATGATAGGATTCTGCCTTTCAAAATAACATACATGTACTTAGCCAGGCACAAGCATAAAGGGCCACGGGCAATTGCTGTCCGTTGTGGAATTCACTCTTCTTTTGGATTACAATAAACTGTGAAAAATTCTGAAAGAGATGGGAATACCAGACCACCTTACCTGCCTCTTGAGAAATCTGTATGCAGGTCAGGAAGCAACAGTTAGAACTGGACATGGAACAACAGACTGGTTCCAAATAGGAAAAGGAGTACATCAAGGCTGTATATTGTCACCCTGCTTATTTAACTTATATGCAGAGTACATCATAAGAAATGCTGGGCTGGAAGAAGCACAAGCTGGAATCAAGATTGCCAGGAGAAATATCAATAACCTCAGATATGCAGATGACACCACCCTTATGGAAGAAAGTGAAGAGGAACTAAAAAGCCTCTTGATGAAAGTGAAAGTGGAGAGTGAAAAAGTTGGCTTAAAGCTCAACATTCAGAAAATGAAGATCATGGCATCTGGTCCCATCACTTCATGGGAAATAGATGGGGAAATAGTGGAAACAGTGTCAGACTTTATATTTTGGGCTCCAAAATCACTGCAGATCATGACTGCAGCCATGAAATTAAAACACGCTTACTCCTTGGAAGGAAAGTTATGACCAACCTAGATAGGATATTGAAAAGCAGAGATATTACTTTGCCAACAAAGGTCCATCCCGTTAAGGCTATGGTTTTTCCAGTGGTCATGTATGGATGAGAGAGTTGGACTGTGAAAAAAGCTGAGCATCGAAGAATTGATGCTTTTGAACTGTGGTGCTGGAGAAGACTCTTGAGAGTCCTTGGACTGCAAGGAGAGCCAACCAGTCCATCCTAAAGGAGATGAGTCCTGGGTGTTGCCTGGTGTTCATTGGAAGGACTGATGCTGAAGCTGAAACTCCAATACTTTGCCCAACTCATGCAAAGAGTTGACTCTCATTGGAAAAGACCCTGATGCTGAGAGGGATTGGGGGCAGGAGGAGAAGGGGACGACAGAGGATGAGATGGCTGGATGGCATCACCGACTCGATGGACATGAGTTTGAGTGAACTCCGGGAGTTGGTGATGGACAGGGAGGCCTGGCGTGCTGTGATTCATGGGGTCGCAAGGAGTCGGACAGGACTGAGTGTCTGAACTGAACTGAGATGGTTTTAGTGCCTGCGTGCATGCTAAGTCGCTTCGGTCATGTCCGACTCTTTGCTACCCCATGGACTCTAGCCCGCTTGGCTCCTCTGTCCTTGGGATTCTCCAGGCAAGAATACTGGAGTGAGTTGCCATGCTGTCCTCCAGAGGATATTCCCGACCCAGGGACTGAACCAGCATCTCTTGCATCACAGGCAGATTTTTTACTGCTGAACCACCAAGGAAGCCCCGCTTTCTGTAGTATAAGATTTTGTTTGCATGAGTTGAACAGAACCTCCTTTATTAGTTTTCTATTGATGAGTATTTGTTTCTGCTTTTTTTCCTACCACAAAATCTACACTGAATATTATCATAAATAAATCATTTTTACATCGTCTACTGTATTTATAACAGGACTTAAAAGCAAAATTTCTTTGTTAAAAGGTTAGCACGTTCAAAATGTTAAATTATACTGATAAATAAATCTCCATAAAAGTCATAATCATTAAACTTACAGCTGCAGTTTGAGAGTCTATTTTCCTACATTTTCACCAGCTGAGTGCCACCAAATTTTTTGTTGTTACTAATTTGACAGGTTAAAATGACAAATGATTTAATTTTAATTTCTACTATTATGACTTAGGTTGGACAATGATTCATTGTCCAGCTAGGAACCAAGTATATTTATTTTTTTATTAGATTGCTTGTTTATATCCTTTAACCATTTTTATGGATTGGGAAGGGCTCTATATTCATTAAAAAAATAAGTTATTTGCCACTTAAAAGAGTGGGTTTATAAAACACTTTGATTTATTAAAAAGTGTTTTTCCACATAAAAGAAATTCTATATTTTGTTATAGAAATTTTATGGTCTCTTTCTCTTTTATCCTCTTTCTCTTTGTCTTATAAATCTTTGATGTACTTGGAATTTATTTCAGGGAATTGTATAAGTTAAGGATCCAGCTTTTTAGCACATCATTGGTTATCCAAGCACTATTTACTGAATGATCTATCTTTCCTCCACTGATCTGAAATTCTTTTTATTAAAAAGAAATCTACTAAATTATTAAAGACAATTTGGTATACATCTGGACCTTCAAATCTCTTTCACTAATCTTTTTTTATGGCAATCTTTGGTTTCTTGGTTTTGGCAGTACTCTATGGTTTTTATTATGGATAATGATTCATTTTGATCATAAATGTACCAAAATGATAAAAATGTGCTGAAGAGTGTTCATGAATATATCAAACCTAGAACATAACTTGAATGAGTTTTTTGGATTTTGGATGAAACAAGTGAACTCAGAGAAGTACTTTTAATAAAAAATAAATAAATAAATAAAAACATTGTGTTGGATAAAAGATCAAATCAATTCAGGCACACTGAAAATAATAAAAGAAAAATTAGTCATCATTTGTCACTATCATCAGCAATGGCAATAGAAATACCCCTGCATTGACTATAATATGGAGGACCTGGCCATCATTATACTCATTCCACATTGTGAAAACTGAGGTCAAGGGAATTTAAGATTAGGCAGCTAGGAAATACCAGAACCACCACATCACCACAATTAAAATATTGATGAGCATTTGCTACATGTATTATGCTAAGCATAAGTATTCATAAGATGCAGGCCTATATACAAGACTGAAATATAAATTATCAAATGATTGATAAAGACAAAATGTGATATAGGATTTCAGCAGAGTTAGAAATTCTCGAGATTGGGGTTGTTCAAGTATGACAATATTTTTATATTAATAGGTGGAACTGTTTAAAGAGGATGACTCAGGAAGTAAAAGATCATGATTCAAGAGGCCATTCCAGGGAGTGGAATTGAAGATCAAACATAATGTTATAGAAGGAAGATGGCTCATAATGTATTTGGAGAATAGGTGTATAGATTTTATCTGAATGGGAGAGCTTTTACATCCATTACTTCATTTATGTATTCATTTTGTAAGAGAATAGCGCTTTGGTACTTTCTGATGGACAAGATGATAACTGGTATTTGTTTCTTATCAAAGGAAATACATTAAAAAACATATGAGAGTTAGGAATAAGAGTCAAGCTGGGTGTGAATATCTGCATAGTTATATAATGCTTCATGAACGAGGAATGCAGAAGTGGCAACTGTGTAAATAAACAGCTCTTGGGTGGCCAGGGGAAGTCATTACATTCTAAAATGTTTTCCATCCAAACTTTGCTGTCCTATTTTAAAACAATCCTTGGATCTTTCTTATGCCTGTGCTAGCATGCCTGTGTGCTCAGTCGCTCAGTCGTGATGATTCTTTGTGACTCCACGGACTGTAGCCTGCCAGACTCCTCTGTCCATGGAATTTTCCAGGCAAGAATACTGGAGTGCGTTGCCATGCCTTCCTCCAGGGGATCTTCCCAACCCAGGATTTAACCTGCGTCTCAAGTACCTCCTGAATTGGCAGGCAGATTCTTTACCACTGAGCCATCTTTCTTATGCATAAATGATTGGCAATGACAGTACAATTATTATAATTATTGGATAGTAAGAGGTTAGGAATAGACTTTAGTACTTATACATTTTGATTTAGCAATTCTTCATTGTCTTATTATAATCATTATACAATGTAATTCACTTTTGCCATGAAATGATTTTCTGTTCATTTTGACTCCGATTTTATTCTTTCCTTGTCTTTAACCAAAATTTCAGCTTTTGACAATAGCATTTCTACTCCAACATACAGAAGAATTTTTCAGTGCTTACGGAAACAAAAGGGTAAACAGGTTCTTCAGAGGCTCCTTTAATTAAATTAAACAAAGTGAAGTGAAGTCGCTCAGTCCTGTCCAGCTCTTTGTGACTCCATGGACTGTTGCCTACCAGGCTCCTCAGACGACAGTTCATGGAGTTTTTCAGGCAAGAATACTGGGGTGGGTTGCCATTTCCTTCTCCAGGGGATCTTTTCCCGACTCAGGGATAGAACCTGGGTCTCCCACATTGCAGGCAGACGCTTTACCTTCTGAGCTACAATGGGTCCAATAAATGTTTTCTTTATTTCTTATGTGCTGTGTAATGAACAGAAATGCTTTTCCAAACCATAACAGCACATGAAATAAAAGGAATATATAGGAAAGATTGAGGGCAGGAGAAGGGGACAATAGAGGATGAGATGGTTGGATGGCATCACCAACTCGATGGACATGGGTTTGGGTGGACTCTGGGAGTTGGTGATGGACAGGGAGGCCTGGCATGCTGCAGTTCATGGGGTCGCAAAGAGTCGGACATGACCGAGCGACTGAACTGAACGGATATTCATATAACATTGAACAAAGATAAAAATATTAAATATGTAAGTATGTGCTCTGTTTAGTTGCTCAGACGTGTCCAGCTGTTTGTGACCCTGTGGACTATAGCCTGCCAGGCTCCTCTCTCCATGGCAATTCTCCAGGCAAGAATACTGGAGTGGGTTGCCACGCCCTCCTCCAGGGAATCTTCCCAACCCATGTCTGGATTCTGTACCATCTGAGCTGTAAGTATACATTTCCTTTTATTCGGGCTTCGCAGGTGGTACCCTCCTGGGAATGAATCCACCTGCCCATGACAAGAGACACAGGAGACTGGATTCCATCCCTGGGTTGGGAAGATCCCCTGGAGTAGGAAATGGCAACCTACTCCAGTATTTGTGCCTGGAAAATTCCACGAACAGAGGAGCCTGGAGGGCTTCAGTCTTGGGGTAGCACAGAGTCAGACCCAACTGAGCGTGCACACACACATGGGGAATACACGCACACACACACGCAAACATATACTCAGAGATAGCACAACACACAGAGTAATTACTCTGTTGATTTCTGTATACTAATTCTGTTTCTTAAATTGTGAGATCAGCTTCCAGGAACTCATTCCAAACTAAAAATTAACACATTGACCATAGAGAGAAATTTGTAGCCTGTTTTATTGAGTTCTAACTCCTATTTGAAAATTGTAGGTACAAAAGGACATAGCTTTTCTTGTCATTTTAAAAGAAGTACTCCTAGATAATTTAATCAGTTGTGAAGGTTGTTGGTAAGAGCTGAAGAATTATAATGCAGTAACTTGGTACTCTTTCTTTCTTTCCTAAAATGAGCCCAGTTTCAGAAAATTATTCTGGCCACTCTTTTCTCATTTCAGCCTGTGTCTTTCTATGAGGTTCTTGGAATCTACTCATATTATCCTTATCCATTGCCTCTTTGAAACAGTGTCAAAACTGTACTCCCAACAATTCATTTTAACTAAGCTCGCTTAATCTTGAAGACTTTTTTATTTTCCATTCCCTTAACAGTTATTGTGGTTATCTTACAATTATTGTGATATTCCTTTATAAATGTTCTTACATTGTTTCAGATTAAGTTGCTTGTTTATACTTATTATTTTAAGAAAGAATGTAAACTTTTCGAGGACAGGTACTTATTACATTTTTTTAAATTGGTCCAGTGCATATTTTAACAGTGCTCCGCACTATCATTAAACGTCTCCGAGTGAGATGAAAACAGTTGTTTCTCACAGTCTGGGGATTAATACTGTCAGTTAAATCAAAGCAATCATAGCCATTCATTTTAATATAGTTTTTATTTAAATGTTATTATGCTAAAATGTGGCTCAGTGGTAAAAGAATCCCCCTGTCAATGCAGGAGACTCAGGAGATGTAAGTTCCATCTCTGGGATGGGAAGACCCCCTGGAGGAGGGAATGGCTACCCACTCCAGTATTCTTGCCTGGGACCTCCCGTGGACAGAGGGACCTGGAGGGCTACAGTTCATGGGTTGGCAAAAGAGTTGGACAAGACTTAGCGACAGAGCACACACACACATGCTAAAATGTATCACACCTTAAATCCTAATTTGATGTTTCTAAATTGGTAGAGTACAAACCTTAAATGCTGCTAATAGGTGGTCAAAAAATTTATTTTGCTTCTTAATGGAATCTGGTATTCAGTCCCACTACTGAATTAAAATTTTGTTTACTTGAAGTTTTACATTTTTATAGCTTCATTTGAATAATAAAATGCACAGACAGGAGTAGGAGATTAAAAGGAAACAAAGCTTAAAGAACAGTTAAGTCAGGAGTTGAAGTAGAGCAATCTGTATTGCGGCACTTGGCACTCACGTCTCTAGAATGTACATCTGTCTTTAGCACACTGTTCTCATACCTTTCATCATCATCATCTGCTCTACTAGTTTGTCCTTTGTTGTATCATTGGAAAATCTTGGACTTCTCCTATTATTATACATGATTTTAGAGTTTGTGCCATAGAAAAAATAAACAGGCCCAGAGACAGTGTTTTTGCAAATGAGTAGTTGAATGAATGAACAAGCCAACTAAGCATTCTGGGAAATCAGAATTTTGAATTCTAGTCCTAGATAATAGGTAGTTATTTAACATAGATCAGAAATTCAATAAAGAAACAATAGTGTACTTGGAGGAATGAAGGTTCATATATTAGTTGAAATAAATGTATAAACTAGACATTCATGACCCCACCACAACCCTTTTTATCTTTGAATAAGTTATTTAGCTTTTTGGAGGCTTAATTTTTTCATGTATAAAAATAACACCTACTTTGCAGATAGAATAGCCATAGAGTTGTCAGGTTTAGCAAATGAGGGTACAAGATAACCAGTTAAATTGACTGAATTTCAGAGAAATATTTTTCAGCATAAATATGTCATAAATATAGTATGACATACTTGTACTAAAGACTACTTATTGTTTATTTGAAATTCAAATTTAACTGTATATTTTGCATGACCTCTGGCAATCCTACTTGTTGATGACATGTTGAGCACTTGGTACTTGGTATATACTATGTGCAGGGTAAAAAGCGGTGAAGGTACTAGCTGATCACACTTCTGTGATTGTGAGAGACAATGCAGTTTAATTAGTATTAAGAGTGGGAGCTCTGCAGTCAGACTGCCTGATTCAAACCTCCTTCTCCAACTTAATAGTTCAGCATATTACTTAACATCTCAATTTTCTTATCTGTAAAATGGGGATAATAATAGTATCCCATGGTGGAGCTGTTGTGTGGATTAAATGAGTTAATACTGGTAAAATATTTAACATAGTGCAAAGACTTAGTGACTGAACTGCAACAACAGACACCGTCAATATAAGCCTTGCATACATGCTAGTTATGTCTGTGGTTTTGGGCAAACCACAGACCCACTTTGCCTGGAATGGAGGGGTTTTCTGGAACATGAGATTTTGAGTGCAAAAACCCAGACAATTCAGGACAAACAGAGAAATGTAATTTATGGTTTTAGCCAGGGAAACAGAACTCACAAATATGAGACTACATAGGAGTTAAATAATAATAATAATAACAGATGGAATATCATTGTCATCATCAAAAATAATAACAGCAATTAATGTGTTAAGGACACTGATTATATTTTATATTTACCAGCTCTTGACTAAAATAATTCAAGGAAATCGTGTTGAACAGGTTACTTTTAGGAGTGATTAAGCCTTTGCTTAATCTGATAGCTTCAAGGAGCTATCAGAAAGACAGACCTTATACAGACTTTAAACAATTAATTTCCAGACAATTTGATAAGTAACATAAATAGGAGGTCTTTGGGAATCCAGAGAAAGGCTTAATTGACTCTAGCAAAGGATGGAAAAGATTTAGAGAAGATATTTAAACTGTGTATTGAGAAATGCCAAGGAGTTTTCCAGGCAAAAAGCAAAGAAAAGCATTTTAGTGTCTTCAGACAGTAAAGAGATGTGAAGGTAGTGATCTCGCCAGGCAGCAGCAAGCATGCTGGCATGTCCGACTATCAGAGCATAGAATAAAAAGTAGAAAATGAGACGAAAAAGATGCAAGTGAAGGACCAAATGTAAAGGGCTTATGTGCTTTTCTCTTTATGTATCAGATATATATGTCTACAGTATAAAATTAAAATTTAAATTAAATATGATGCAAAGGAAAAGTACAGATAGGAAGGATGGACCTGGGGTGAAGTTAGTATTAGAATTCAGGCTACAAGCTCAGGCTTAAAGGTCCCAAGTTGTGTATACAGTCAAAGGGAGTAATGCCATCTAATGAATGTTTACTATGTGCCAAGCACTATTCTTAATAATATCAGACTTTCTGGTGTCTTCAGTTTTCAGTCTAGAAAAGATCATTCAAAAATTATTTTAACTGTACAAATTAATATTTATTTTATTAACTTTTAAATTTAAAGAGTCCATTTTCCTTAAGGTTTTAAGGTCAGTTTATATATCTTATACTATTTATAAATGTAATTAATTTTAATAATCATTTTTGGTGGGGAGTGGGAGGGTGTATCTTTGATTAATATTTTCCTAGTTAGAAACTTAATGCTCTCAAACATTTTGAACTTCATTTATAAATTTAGCATCTTTAATGTTCTTTTAATAGCTCAATAATCTGTCTTAAGAGAGAAAATTTTCTCAATATAGCTTATACATAATATGATAAATATGGTGCGCTGTTTACTCAAATATTTCATATTATTTATATAGTACAATTTCAACCTAAAAATCACAAACCTATTTGATTACTTGGCTAATCTGTTACTCTAAAGGCCACATTCTGTTATTTTAAAAAATTACAATGGCATACATATGCATGTAATAATAGTTATTACAGTCTAATTCTCTCAAATATTTCCACATCTAATTATAAATCTAAGGATTAAATGGTGCTTTTTTTTTTTTTTTCTGGCTGCACCACATGGTTTGTGGAATCATAGTTCCCCAACTAAGTCACTCAGCCCTCAGTCCTGAGCATTGTTCTTCTCAGGCTCCTCTGTTCATGAGATTTTCTAAGCAAGGATACCGGAGTGGATCTCCATTTCCTACTCCAAGTTCTCCAGCCAGATAAGAATTGAATCCTGGCCTGTGGCAGTGAGAGCTAGGGGTCCTCCTAACTACTAGACCACCAGGGATTTTCTGATATTTTTTTAAATGTACCAAAATCTTGATAATTGTTGAAATCTGGTGACAGTGTATGTGTGTGGGGGTAGGTTATCGTACTATTTTCTCTATTTTTGTATGTATTTGAACACTTTTAAAACAAGCAAAAAGATTAAAATGCTTTGTCATTAAAGATGCAAACATGTTCTTCCAAACAATCTTGGAACACCTTTTTAAACAATTTTTGTGTTGCTTTCGCAGCTTGATGAGATTTCCTAACTACCAGAGTGGCTTCTGGGTAGAACACCGGCCAGTTGCTGCTTAGTTTGTAATTTCTAGGTCTAGGTCAACACCTTCCAACTGAGGGTATCTTTCAACCCATGTTCCTTAGGTTCACATTAGAAATTGCATCATTTTTCAGACTGATATTGGCGTTCTACTACATCCTCTCATACCTGCCCCTTCCTGCCTTCCCAGATCCCTATCCAACCTTCACCTTGGCTCCCACAAGCTGCTCTGTCACTTACATAAATTTTGCTTTTTTCTGGCCCTTAATATTTAAAGGACTTTCCTTCTGGCTCCAATGACCACTACTGATGAAACCAAGCAGGGCCCTTTAGGGCCCTCCTGGGTACAAAAGTCTTTCTGAGAGTCCCCTGTTTCTTGTTTGTAGGGAGAAGGCTTCAGCCTCCCAGATCTTCCCCGAGTTTCAAAGGGCAGGTTCAAACAGTTGCTACTTGGGGAAGGGAGGGAATACAGACACAAAGGAGGAACAGGCAAGAAACAGTTGTGCAGCAGGGTCTTGGCTCCTTCTTGGGATATAGGTAACAACATCTCTCTGAGTTCTGCTGCAGGAACTAAAGCCCCCACCCAGGTAGAGGACAGTAACTTCTGGCTGAGTACGAGATTCCTGGAGCACCGCACTGTTTTTGCTTAGTCGTGTCCCACTCTTTTGCAACCCCATGGACTGTAACCTGCCAGGCTCCTCTGTCCATGGGATCTTCCTGGCAAGAATACTGGAGTGTGTTGCCATGCCTTCTTCCAGGGGATCTTCCTGACCCAGGGATTGAACCCACATCCCTTATATCTCCTGCGGCAGGCCGGTTCTTTACCACTAGTGCCACCTGGAAAGCCCTGAATAGGCATGTGTGTGTGTGTTAGTCACTCAGTCATGTTTGACTCTTTGCGACCCCATGGACTGTAGCCCACCAGTCCATGGAATTTTCCAGGCAAGGATACTGGAGTGGTTTGCCATTTCTTCTTCCAGAATATGCACATACCCTTAGCTTAAAACTTCCCCAACTCTGCTGTTCAAGAAGACATTGCTTTGGGAAGGATCCTGGTGTTCTCCTTGCTTGCTGAAAATAATAATAAATTCTTCCTTCTCCTGATCTCTGGCTTGATTGTGTCTTTTGGCTTGACACCCACCAAGAGGTGAATCCAGTTTTTGGGTAACACTCTGTTGCATAAACCTTCCATTTCTTTGCCTCTCTCTCTTTTTTGGCCGCACTGCCCAGCATGTGGATCATTGTTCCCTGACCAGGGATGGAACCTGCATCCCCTGTGTTGGGCCAGAGGAGTCTGAACCACTGGACCCCTAGGGAAATCCCTTCTTGCCTCTCTTGCTTGATGATATGTTCTGATAAACAATATTTCTGGTTAAATCCAGATATCCACATATTTCTTGGACAGGGAGAAAAACACACAAGCATACCTGTCATCCTTTTGAATTAAAAGCAGTAATTTCAAGTGATCTCTCTTTTCATATCTCCAACACCAATTGCCCCATTCAAAGGTGCTCTTGTTTCCTTCATTTTATAAGCAAGTATCATTACATCTAGCCCCCAGCTGTTCCCATCTACTTTTCATTTATTTTTGTTACTTTGTATGAACTCAGTGTATTAATCCTCTTGTGCCATAGATTCTGCTCCTTATCATTACTCACTGATGATGCATCAGAAAATGTACCACTTTTGTCTCATTAAGGTTGCTCTATTAGTTTCTCCCATCAGTATATAAAAAAGTGGTCTTCCAAAGGTGGCAGTGGTGGTAAAGAACATGCCTGCCAATGCAGGAGATGTAAGAGATGCAGGTTGGATCCCTGGGTTGGGAAGATCTCCTGGAAGAGGGCATGGCAACCCACTCCAATATTCTTGCCTGGAGAATCTCATGGCCAGAGGAGCCTGGCGGGCTATAGTCCATGGGGTCACAAAGAGTCGAACATGACTAAAGCGACAGTATATACACATATAAAAATGCTGCTATTTCTCACATTCTAAAAACAAACCCAATGCTCATTGTCATGACCCCACTTTTCTTTTCTTTCTCAGTAAAACACGTAAAATCATCATCTTTGATGCCTACAAAGGTCCGTCTAGTCAAAGCTATAGTTTTTCCAGTAGTCATGTATGGATGTGAGAGTTGGACTATAAAGAAACCTGAGTGCTGAAGAATCGATGCTTTTGAAATGTGGTGTTGGAGAAGACTCTTGAGAGTCCTTTGGACTGCAAGGAGATACAACCAGTTCATCCTAAAGGAAATCAGTACTGAATATTCTTTGGAAGGACTGATGCTGAGGCTGAAGCTCCAATACTTTGGCCACCTGATGTGAAGAACTGACTCATTGGAACAGATCCTGATGCTGGGAAAGACTGAAGGCAGGAAGAGAAGGGAAAAACAGAGGACAAGATGGTTGAAAATCAGATCAGTCGCTCAGTTGTGTCCGACTCTTTGTGACCCCATGAATCCCAGCAGGACAGGCCTCCCTGTCCATCACCAACTCCCGGAGTTCACTCAGACTCACGTCCATCAAGTCAGTGATGCCATCCAGCCATCTCATCCTCTGTCATTCCCTTCTCCTCTTGCCCCTATCCCTCCCAGCATCAAAGTCTTTTCCAATGAGTCAACTCTTCGCATGAGGTGGCCAAAGTACTGGAGTTTCAGCTTTAGCATCATTCCTTCCAAAGAAATCCCAGGGCTGATCTCCTTCAGAATGGACTGGTTGGATCTCCTTGCAGTCCAAGGAACTCTCAAGAGTCTTCTCCAACACCACAGTTCAAAGGCATCAGTTCTTTGGCGCTCAGCCTTCTTCACAGTCCAACTCTCACATCCATACATGACCACAGGAAAAATCATAGCCTTGACTAGACAAACCTTTGTTGGCAAAGTAATGTCTCTGCTTTTGAATATGCTATCTAGGTTGGTTATAACTTTCCTTCCAAGGAGCAAGTGTCTTTTAATTTCATGGCTGCAATCACAATCTGCAGTGATTTTGGAGCCCAAAAACATAAAGTCAGCCACTGTTTCCAATGTTTCCCCATCTATTTGCCATGAAGTGATAGGATCGGATGCCATGATCTTAGTTTTCTGAATGTTGAGCTTTAAGCCAACTTTTTCACTCTCCACTTTCACTTTCATCAAGAGGCTTTTAGTTCCTCTTCACTTTCTGCCATAAGGGTGGTGTCATCTGCATATCTGAGCTTACTGATATTTCTCCCGGCAATCTTGATTCCAGCTTGTGTTTCTTCCAGTCCAGCGTTTCTCATGATGTACTCTGCATATAAATTAAATAAACAGGGTGACAATATACAGCCTTGACAAACTCCTCTTCCTATTTGGAACCAGTCTGTTGTTCCATGTCCAGTTCTAATTGTTGCTTCCTGACCTGCATACAAATTTCTCAAGAGGCAGGTCAGGTGGTCTGGTATTCCCATCTCTTTCAGAATTTTCCACAGTTTCTTGTGATCCACACAGTCAAAGGCTTTGGCATAGTCAATAAAGCAGAAATAGATGCTTTTCTGGAACTCTCTTGCTTTTTCCATGATCCAGCGGATGTTGGCAATTTATCTCTGGTTCCTCTGCCTTTTCTAAAACCAGCTTGAACATCACGAAGTTCACCGTTCACATATTGCTGAAGCCTGGCTTGGAGAATTTTGAGCATTACTTGACTAGCATGTGAGATGAGTGCAATTGTGCAGTAGTTTGAGTATTTTTTGGCATTGCCTTTCTTTGGGATTGGAATGAAAACTGACCTTTTCCAGTCCTGTGGCCACTGCTGAGTCTTCCAAATTTGCTGGCATATTGAGTGCAGCACTTTCACAGCATCATCTTTCAGGATTTGGAATAGCTCAACTGGAATTCCATCACCTCCACTAGCTTTGTTCATAGTGATGCTTCCTAAGGCCCACTTGACTTCACATTCCAGGATGTCTGGCTCTAGGTCAGTGATCATGCCATTGTAATTACCTGGGTCATGAAGATCTTTTTTGTTCAGTTCTTCTGTGTATTCTTGCCATCTCTTCTTAATATCTTCTGCTTCTGTTAGGTCCATACCATTTTTGTCCTTTATCGAGCCCATCTTTGCATGAAATGTTCCATTGGTATCTCTGATTTTCTTGAAGAGATCCCTAGTCTTTCCCATTCTGTTGTTTTCCTCTATTTCTTTGCATTGATCACTGAAGAAGGCTTTCTTATCTCTTCTTGCTATTCTTTGGAACTCTGCATTCAGATATTTATATCTTTCCTTTTCTCCTTTGCTTTTTGCTTCTCTTCTTTTCACAGCTATTTGTAAGGCCTCCTCAGACAGCCATTTTGCTTTTTTGCATTTCTTTTCCATGGGGATGGTCTTGATACCTGTCTCCTGTACAATGTCATGAACCTCCATGCATAGTTCATCATGCACTCTATCAGATCTAGTCCCTTAAATCTATTTCTCACTTCCACTGTATAATCATAAGGGATTTGATTTAGGTCATACCTGAATGGTCTAGTGGTTTTCCCTACTTTCTTCAATTTAAGTCTGAATTTGGCAATAAGAAGTTCATGATCTGAGCCACAGTCAGCTCCCAGTCTTATTTTTGCTGACTGTATAGAGCTTCTCCATCTTTGGCTGCAAAGAACATAATCAATCTGATCTCGGTGTTGACCACCTGGTGATGTCCATGTGTAGAGTCTTCTCTTGTGTTGTTGAAAGAGGGTGTTTGCTATGACCAGTGCATTCTCTTGGCAAAACTCTATTAGCCTTTGCCCTGCTTCATTTTGTACTCCAAGGCCAAATTTGCCTGTTACTCCAGGTGTATCTTGACTTCCTACTTTTGCATTCCAGTCCCCTATAATGAAAAGGACATCTTTTTTGGGTGTTAGTTCTAAAAGGTCTTGTAGGTCTTCATAGAACCATTCAACTTCAGCTTCTTCAGCGTTACTGGTTGGGGCATAGACTTGGATTACTGTGATATTGAATGGTTTGCCTTGGAAATGAACAGAGATCATTCTATCCTTTTTGAGATTGCATCCAAGTACTGCATTTCGGACTCTTTTGTTGACCATGATGGCCACTCCATTTCTTCTGAGGGATTCCTGCCCGCAGTAGTAGATATAATGGTCATCTGAGTGAAATTCACCCATTCCAGACCGTTTCAGTTCGCTGATTCCTAGAATGTCGACATTCACTCTTGCCATCTCTTGTTTGACCATTTCCAATTTGCCTTGATTCATGGACCTGACATTCCAGGTTCCAATGCAATATTGCTCTTTACAGCATCGGACCTTGCTTCTATCACCAGTCACATCCACAGCTGGGTATTCTTTTTGCTTTGACCATCCCAACTCGATGGACATGAGTTTGAGTATGCTGCCAGAGTTGGTGATGGACAGGGAAGTCTTGGCATTCTGTAGTCCATGGGGTCACAAAGAGTCAGACAACTGAGAGACTGAACTGACTGGTCTCCCCTTCCATTATCTCTTGAATCTATTCCTATCAGGCTTTTATCTCTACTGTACTGCAAATTGCTTTTCCAGTGACCTGCAGTGACCTTCATGGTGCTACTCTGATCTCAGAGCTACTTAACCTATTAGCAGTCCTTGACAAAGTTGATCATACCAGTTTATTTCTATACTTTCTTTATTTAGAAATAACATTGCAGGAGTCCATGCTCACTTGGCTTATCTTTTACATCTCTGTTTCTGCTTCTTTTTAGTCTCTATTTCTGCTTCTGCCTTATCTTTTTGATTTAAATGTTGGCTTGACAATGAAATATTTGGACTTTGCCTTTCTATCTGTTCTCATTCTACCACCACATCATCTGTGCTAATAGTTTTAAACCTCATCTTTTGTGTTGATAAATCCATTTTTTACTGTAGTACAGATAAAGATGTCCAATAGTTATTTCAGATTTTGATCGGTCCAGATTGATATTTTGATGTCTATTTCCTACCCTTAGAAATAAACACTCTTAAAATTATTTCAGCTGTTCAAGCAACAACCTTGGTATCATAATTTAATTGTTTCTCTTATACTTCTCATTCATCAGAAAATTCTGCTGGCTTTAATTTCAAAAATGAATCCAGAATTGGACCATTTCTCACTTCTTTGATTACTGTATCCTAGACTAAGACACTATAATCTCTCACTCGGATCACTGCATTAGCCTCCTAACTGGTTTTCTTGTTCTTACCATTACTTCTCAGCTGATTTTTAATCAGCATACAGGGTAATTCTGTTAAAATATAAGTCAAATCATGTCTTTCATTTTCTCTGAACCCTCTAAGGACTTTTCATTTAGATTAAAGCTAGTATTCTCATAATGCTGCAGAGAATTTTATATAACTTGTCCCCATCTTCACCTTTTTCCCAGCTGATCTCATTTCCTACTATTCTTCCCCCGTTTCAAGTTAACTCAGCCACACTGGCCTCATTGTTTTTTCTCTAACACCCAAAAACACTTTGCATTTGCCATTTCCTCTCCCTGATATTCTCTTCTTTTACATACTTAAATAATCCATTCCTATGCTTCACTGATGTCTTCTTCCAAATACCGCCTTTTTAATAAGGCCTTTCCTTCCTTGTTGTTCAGTCACCAAGTCATGTCCAACTCTTCATGACCCCATGGACTGCAGCATGATTAAAGTGTTAGCTGCTTCAGTCTTGTCCGACTCTTTGCGACCCTATGGACTGTAGGCCACCAGGCTCCTCTGTCCATGGGATTCTTCAGGCAAGAATACTGGAGTGGGTAGCCATTCCGTTCTCCAGGGGATCCCAATCTTAGGATCAAATCCAGCTTTCCAGCTACTCTATCTTAAAATTGCAACTCCTTTGACTCTTGTATTCTTGTATCTCCTGATTGTTTCATTTTTCTCCCTAAATCATACCAACATCCTATAACAATGTATCTTATTTCTCTCGAATGACACATAAGGAAGGGCAGGGATTTTTGTATGTTTTATCCACTGTTGTATCCCTGAAGATGACAACATAACCTAGCTCATGGAAGGTGCTTCTCTGCTTAGTCACTCAGTCGTGTCCAATTCTTTTCTACCCAAGGAATATAGCCTGCCAGGCTCCTCTGTCCATGAGGATTCTCCAGGCTAGAATACTGGAGTGGGTTGCCATGCCATCCTCCAGTGGATCATCCCAACCCAGGGATCAAACCCAGGTCTCCTCATTGCAGGTGGATTCTTTACCATCTGAGCCACCAGGGAAGCCCAAGAATACTGGAGTGGTAGCCTATCCCTTTTCCAGGGGAACTTCTGCCCTTGGAATCAAACCAGGGTCTCCAGCATTATAGGTGGTTCTTAACCAGCTGAGCTACCTGGGAAGCCCATGGAATGTGCTTAATAAATACCTATGTAATGAGTAAACCTTCCTATGGGATAGGATAACATCTCTTATATTGTTATTATCTCTTATAGATATAAGCCTGACACTGGTTAGATTTTCTGTATCACAAAGCTCTCCATCTCTTTCATCCCAAATCTGATCTCACAACAACCCTCTGAAAGTAAATGATATTCTCACTTGTAATGCCTGAGAAAAACTGGTCTCATAAAGTTTAAGTACCTTGCTGGAAGTCAGATACCTAGTAAATAGTAGAACCAAGTTTTGCATCCAGGTATGGTGATGTAGATCCTAAACTATTAATGATTACCCTGTGAGTTAAGAAAACCTACATTTTTATATGTTCAAAACAAACTGCATATCTTGGAGAAGCACAAGCTTTCCTGCTACAGATAATAAAATTAATTTATCTTGTGGGCCATTCTATATAGTATAGGATGAATGAATTTGATCTGTGTCTTACAGACACTGATGAATCATTGAATTGGGTAGATGAAATAATAAACAACAGCATTATTAGTAGGGAAATGATGATGTTCTAAGTTAAGGGTTTAATGGAAATGGTACTGATTCATATTTCTTAAGTTAACTTGGTAGATACAGTGGGTGATGGAGAAAAATAACCCAGATAGAGAAATGAGTGGCTAGAAAAACTGATAGGAAAGTAAGTCAACTCTGAGTGGTTTGATGAGACTGAAGAACCGGTGACGGTCAGAAGTGGAGTTTCTATTGACACTGAACTCTGAGTTTAGTATTTGTGGTAAAGTCAACATGTGAAAAGATTAATACATTAGATTTATAAGTTTAAAACTTCAAATAAAGTGCCATTCTTAGTGATGACAAGATTAAATATGTAGCCATGGAAAGGAGTTACTGAAGTGTGAAGGTGCTAAGTTATACTGGTGAAAAAGGAGGTTGAAGGCTCTTGACACTTGGAGATTTTAGCTGAATCATTCATTTAGAAATGAAACATTCCAGAATAGTGATAAAATGTGGGATGGTGAGAAATAGGAGGAATAGTGTTCCAGCAGTTTACCCAGGTACGTAGTTTTCCCATTTACACTTAGGTGAAGTATGCATGAATTAGACACAGTTACAGATATATGCCCACTTATCTGATGAAATACTTCAGTTGGGGAGTGCTATATTCTAACAAATAAAATATCATTTGATTTAAAAATTTAAAAAAAAGAGGGAAAGAAGGAAAAGCATAAGAAGAAATAATTGTCATGTCTAGGGAAATAGATGGGGAAACAGTGGAAACAGTGTCAGACTTTACTTATCTGGGCTCCAAAATCACTGCAGATGGTGACTGCAGCCATGAAATTAAAAGACGCTTACTCCTTGGAAGGAAAGTTATGACCAACCTGGATAGCATATTCAAAAGCAGAGACATTACTTTGCCAACAAAGGTTCGTCTAGTCAAGGCTATGGTTTTTCCTGTGGTTATGTATGGATGTGAGAGTTGGACTGTGAAGAAGGCTGAGCACCAAAGAATTGATGCTTTTGAACTGTGGTGTTGGAGAAGACGCTTGAGAGTCCCTTGGACTGCAAGGAGATCCAATCAGTCCATTCTGAAGGAGATCAGCCCTGGGATTTCTTTGGAAGAAATTATGCTAAAGCTGAAACTCCTGTACTTTGGCCACCTCATGCAAAGAGTTGACTCTTTGGAAAAGACTCTGATGCTGGGAGGGATTGGGGGCAAGAGGAGAAGGGGACGACAGAGGATGAGATGGCTGGATGGTATCACTGACTCGATGGACATGAGTCTGAGTGAACTCTGGGAGTTGGTGATGGACAGGGAGGCCTGGCCTGCTGCGGTTCATGGGGTCGCAAAGAGTCAGACACGACTGAGCGACTGATCTGATCTGAGGAGGTGTATGAGACATATTGCATAATCTTATGTCATTCCACCTTCAAAAAAAATCTCAATTCTTCAATGATTGACTGATTCAACATATATTTATTGAGTAGCTACAGGTGTCACGGCCTGTGCTAGGTACTTATGGTAAGGATGTTATTCTTGTTATGCAAATAAGGAAATGGAAGCTCAGATGGTTAAGTCAATTGCCCAGGACCAAAAAGGCATGGTGTGTCATAGCAAAGATCACTGGGTGTTTCAAAATAAAGCTCCAAAAGTGACAGATACAGTGTCCCCTAGAAGTTGGAGCAGGAGTTGGACCTAACTTTAATATGAAAAAAAAAGAAAGTGAAGCTGCTCAGTTCTGTCCAACTCTTTGTGACCCCATGGACTGTAGCCTACCAGGCTCCTCTGTCCATGGGATTCTCTAGGCAAGAATACTGGAGTGGATTGCCATTTTCTTCTTCAGGGGATTTTCCCAACTCAGGGGTCAAACTCGGGTCTCCTGCATTGCAGACAGACGCTTTACCCTCTGAGCCATCAAGGAAGCCCATCATCATATGTACAGAAATAAAAATAATTTCTTCAAGATAGTAATTGCTAAGGCTTCTGGGTAAAGGAAAGAGAAAAGAGCTATATTCAGTTTTTACTTGTCATTAATCCACTGTCAAATTGGAAGGAACTGCCAACTATGACCCTGAAAGTGAACCCTGCATAACTGATGTTATTTTACCTTAAGAACAAATTATCTCATTTTAGTCACAAGTTCAGTAATAAGGTTTATTATAGACATTTTGTACCAAATGAATAAGTCATTCAAGGTTTGAAAATCTGACTAAATTATGAAAAAGTCCATGATGACCACCAATCACATTTTCTTCCCCATTTCATGAGATGTTCCAGGGATTTCTTATCTTTTCTTGGATAGCCTACAATGCTTTCCTAGCGTGGTAGGTTTAGCAATGCTTTGGTGATCCATTCTCTTGCTGTGGTAAGATGTTCTTTAGTTCTTTGCCTTTGACTTTCCCAACTTCTTGAGTGAGTACAATTTTTCACTTTACAGTCATAACCCTTTAAAATAAACAAAGGATTGGTGGAAATTTTTACTTGTATCTTCTTCTGAATTGTGTTAGCAGGCAGTGGAGTGATGTGAGTGATATAGATGCTGGCTGTTGAAATGTAAAATCAAGTATCAACAGGCAATCTGTGAATGTTGTTAGATTCCTTTGTCTGTTAAATTTCTCTGAACCTAAACGATGCACATATTCCCAACTTTTTCTGACACTGAGAATTTTTCAAGATACTTTTCTCAACAGGTCTCTGAACTAATTTGTGTACACATTGATTTTCCTGGTCCCACATCCAAATTCTATTATTAAACTTCAATTATGAATTTGAATTAAAAAAAAAACCAAAGAACAATGGTAGGAGTGAGGAGTCAAATGTCAATAATCCAAGATTTAAATTCAACACAATTATTAATTAACGATATAACCTTGGGAACTGTAATTTCATGTTTCTAAATGAATTCCTATATTTTCTAACTGACTCAAAAACACATCCTTAGATGTGCTGAATACACATCTTGATATATATGATCTCAATCCATTTTAACTACTATTAGGCATAATTATATTTCTTTTTACAGATTATGAAAAAGATCAGGGAAATTAAGTAATTTTTCTGAGAGCATTTAACTAGTAGAGATCTGAGTTGGAATTTCTATTATGTTTTCCTCCAAATCTTGTTCTCTTACTATTACGTTATTCTGCCTTTTATTGTTATTATCTTTTGTAATATTTACATGGCTTGGCAGATCATAATAGATGAGACTCGGGGTCAATTTCTGGCTCTTCCCCTTAGTAGCTTTGCATATTTTGCCTTTTGAGAACTATGTTTTTCATTTGAAAAGTGGAGATAACAGAGTTCTCTGAATTAATGAAAGAGTATTTGAAATGACTAGTATATTGTCTAGCATTAATCATACTATGTCTACCAGAAGGCAATGCTGTCCTGAGAAGAAAGAGTACTGAAAACAGAGAATTGGATGATTAGAATTTTTAGCAATACTCTTCAAGTCAGAGCCATACCAGAGCTGATAAACTTTAGTATTTTAGTCTTCTTAGCAGAGAAAGGATAGTAAAATATTCCTAAAGATAATCCAAGACACCATCTCACCACCAATTAAGTTAATGAAGTTCCTTGATCCCAGGAAGCGGTTCACTGGACACTTGACATAACTATTCCCAAGAACAAGTAATTGCACATGAACACACTGAACATATGGATGTGAGAGTTGGACTATAAAGAGGGCTGAGTGCAGAATAATTGATGCTTTTGAACTGTGATGTTGAAGAAGACTCTTGAGAGTCCCTTGGACTGCAAGGAGATCCAACCAGCCCAACGTAAGGGAAATTGGTCCTGGGTGTTCACTGGAAGGACTGATGTTAAAGTTGAAACTCCAGTATTTTGGCAACCTGATGCGAAGAACTGACTCATCTGAAAACACTCTGATGTTGGGAAAGATTGAAGGCAGGAGGATAAGGGGACGACTTAGGATGAGATGGTTAGATGGCATCACCGACTCAATGGACGTGAATTTGGGTAAACTCCGGGAGTTAGTGATGGACAGGGAGGCCTGGCGTGCTGCAATTCATGGGGTCGCAAAGAGTCAGACATGACTGAGCAACTGAACTGAATTGAACACTGAATTTAGTTTCATAATTTAATCAGAGGGCTTAAAAATCATTGAATAAAATATTTATATTTATTCTGTTGAGACAGTAGAGTTGAAAAATAAACTCTAGCATCTGTAGTAACTGTTTGGATTAGCTAAGAGGGATGCAAATGGTTGAAGAAAGCACATTACTTAAACTGTGTTTATCATAATTTGTTTATATTTTCTATTCCTTTCACAAAATAGCTAAAATTATGTATATAATAGACACTCAATAAAAACTTGGGGAACAGATATATGAATGAAAAAATGGATGACTAACATAACACTCTTTTTCTCAGTAGACTTCTCATGCACTTTTCTACCTCTGTCCCACGGGTCCACTTTTTCAGCTGCCCTCATGACAACTGGAAAGTAAAGCTCTAGACTGAATTCTGTGATATTTGCAGAGTCCTCAATCAATTTTTTTTGACATAAAAAACTGAGACTCTCTAAAAGTAATGCTATTTTACTTGGAAGAAAGTAATGGAAATTTCATCATTTTGGCAACTGAATGACATTTACAGTATCTTAGTAAACATATATACACAGTGCCCCATATAAAAAGGAAAGTGATGCATACATTAGGATTCTCCATTTAACAATTTTAGATGACTAAACTCAAGTTAAGATAGACCAATAATTTGACATTCTGTCATGAGTGGTTAGTGTATCAGGCAGATTGTCATATCTGAAGACAAACACAATTTGTGCAAGCTGTTCACTCATCTTTGGTCAAAAATGAATCACACATGCCAAAACAAGAACAAGAATTCTGAGTTATTAAAGATGACAAATATTTGATTGAAATACCCAGGTCTAGATTTTGTTGCAAATAAAAGCAACACATACGAAGCTCTTCAGAGGAAAATAAAGTAAATGCCTTTCTGTTGTAACTACAATAATTGTACACAGATGAAGTTGAAATCTGAGCTAGAAAAAAGCAAATCAAACCTCCATTCAACCTTTTCAAAGAGTGATCTTTTGATGAGCAAAGATAGAAAGTAAAATAGGGCCTGAAAAGAAAGGACTTATTCAGTAACTGATACAAAACAAAAAGAACTAAGAATCTTCACAGCCCAGAAAAAAGAACAAAAAATTGAAGAATATAGGAGTCAGCAAAAGTCATAAACTCTTCAGTAATTCCCTAAAGCTCACAGAAAGTCTCAATACAGAAGATTATATTTTAAAAGATAGTAATCAGCTATTTCACAAGGTTTGCCCCTAAAACACTTCTTGCCAAATCACTAGATGTAACCTTTCATTTTCAATCAGGGCTTTAAGAAACAGCATAGTTAAAGTCATTAAAAGCATCTCACTCTGTGGACTCAATCAGTATTAACACCTGATACCTCTTCAAAAAATTTATTCCAAACTACCATATTTTTCTGTAAGTCATTTAACTCAACAAATGCAATTATTAGAATACCAATGGCCAACCCTATACATTTAATATAATATGATTTGGGCGGATTGCCTACTGTTGTAAGTATAGTAGTTAAGATAATCTGTTGGCAGCACCAATGTATGTGGTGTGATTATTTTAAAATTCATTCAACAAATATATATTGAGCACCAATGATTCTTCTAGGTACGCAAATGACACCACCCTTATGGCAGAAAGTGAAGAACTAAAGAGCCTTTTGATGAAAGTGAAAGAGGAGAGTTGAAAAAGCTGGCTTAAAACTCAACATTCAAAAAACAAAGATCATGGCATCTGGTCCATAACTTCATGGCAAATAGATGGGGAAAAAAATGGACACAGTGAGAGATTTTATTTTCCTGGGCTCCAAAATCACTGCAGATGGAGACTGCAGCCATGAAATTAAAAGGCACTTGCTCCTTGGAAGAAAAGCTATGACAAACCTAGGCAGAATATTAAAAAACAGAGACATTACTTTGCCAACAAAGGTCCATCTAGTCAAAGCTATGGTTTAGCCTGTAGTCATGTGAGTCATGGATGTGAGAGTTGGACCATAAAGAAAGCTGAGTGCTGAAGAATTGATGCTTTTGAACTGTGGTGTTGGAGAAGACTCTTGAGAGTCCCTTGGATTACAAGGAGATCCAACCAGTCAATTCTAAAAGAAATTAGTCCTGAATATTCTTTGGAAGGACTGATGCTGAAGCTGAAGCTCCAATACTTTGGATGTGAATACTTCACTGATGTGAAGAACTGACTCATTAGAAAAGACCCTGAGGCTGGGAAAGATTAAGGCAAGAGGAGAAGGGGATGACAGAGGATGAGATGGCTGAATGGCATCATTGACTCGATGGACATGAGTTTGAGCAAGCTCTGGGAGTTGGTGATGAACAGGGAGGCCTCTTGTGCTGCAGTCCATGGGGTTGCAAAGAGTCGGACACAACTGAGCAACTGAACTGAACTGAATGATTCTACTATATGCAATGTTCTGTGTTAGGAGAGATGATCAAGATAGAGCCTCACAGTACAGAAAGGGAATAGAGGGTTTTATCTACACCAAATCTATTTCCCTTTTTATATCTGAGTAAAGAATCTGATTTTGCTCAGATATACAAATCTTCAGGAGAGATGAACAGTTTGGGGATAGATTCTCAATATTCTAAATCAGCTGGGTAAGTCAACTCATTCCACTGTCATCTAATTAGGTAACTGGTTCAGGATGACATGCAACCCAATTCTGGCAAATGATATAGGAAGTTAACTCCTCTATGTAGTTTACAGAAAACTTTTCTTGTTGGAGAAAGATCGGTCCTTTTCCTTTTGCTGCATGGTGCCATGTATGCATGTGATACCAACTCTGGCAGTCTTCTTGTAACCATGTTATGAGATGGACTAGAGACCAGTCAACACGCTAAGGTTGACAGAGCAGAAAGATCAAAGAAACTGAGTTTAATGACAAAATCAGGGAGCTTCTGCAATAATAAACTCCAGAACCACCTGACAAGCAAACTGTGAGATGATTAATTTTTCATATCATTTCAAACCATATGAATCAAAATTTTCTGTTACTTGTGGCCCAAAGTGTCTTAAAGAAAAGGGAAATAATGAAGTAAATGAAAGTATGCATGCTTCCCAGGTGGCTCAGTGGTAAAGAATCCACCTGCCAATGCAGGAGACACAGAAGACTCAGGTTTGATCCCTGGATTGGAAGATTCTCTGGAGTAGGTAATAGCAACTTGATCTAGTATTCTTGCCTGGAAAATTCCATGGACATAGGAGTCTAGTGAGCTACACAGTCTGTAGAATCACACAGAGTCAGACATGACTGAGGAGGATGAGCATGCGTTCACGTAGATATACACCCAATCTTCTTTCCTATGCTAGCTGACAGTGGATGGGGCCTTCTTACTGACTTCCCATGTATGGAATATAATCCAAAGTGTATGTGCTATTTCTAGACCTGGCACCTAAAAATATCTTCAACCTGATGCTCTGATTCTCTCTCTTTCTTTTTCTGGGTCCAATACCATCAGCATGGTGATATGCTTCTATTACCTGTCATTAATCCAGATCTTTTTTCTGATCTTCATTAAAAACCAACAAAAATCAAACAATATAATGCTGTTTTTCAAGGTCTTAACCCAAATCTCCAGCATAAACTATGGCAGAGAGGGGCTAATATTATTATAAGGGAACCAGATGACTATCTAAGGAAGCAATGATGTAATTGCATGCAGTTATAATGAAAAATGGGAAAAGGCAATGGCATCCCACTCCAGTACTCTTGCCTGGAAAATCCCATGGATGGAGGAGCCTGGTGGGCTGCAGTCCATGGGGTCGCTACGAGTCGGACACAACTGAGTGACTTCACTTTCACTTTTCACTTTCATGCATTGGAGAAGGAAATGGCAACCCACTCCAGTGTTCTTGCCTGGAGAATCCCAGGGATGGGGGAGCCTGGTGGGCTGCCGTCTATGGGGTCCCACAGAGTCAGACACGACTGACCCGACTTAGCAGCAGCAGCAGCAGCAGCAGCAGCAGCAGCAGCAGCACAATGAAAAATTGCAAGAGACTGGATTAGAAAGTTTAGTTCCCAAACGTCAGATGTTTGAGTTCCAATAATTGAGGTCAGTATGTATATACAAAATGTTCCTTTTTACAACTCTTAACTTATTTAACAAAATAGAAGAATATCAAGGAAAAATAATTTAAACTAGGAATAAATTGAAGGTGGAGCTCTGTGCCTATTTTTGCACTGATCTATGGTAGACCTTTGTATCAGGCTTTTCTCCTGGCTCAGGTGGTAAAGAATCCGACTGCAATGTGGGAGACCCGGGTTCGACCCCTGGGTTGGGAAGATCACCTGGAGAAGGGACTGGCAACCCACTCCAGTATTCTTGCCAGGAAAATTCCATGGACAGAGGAGCCTAGTGGGCTACAGTCCAGGGGGTCGCATCAGATTCTATTTTCATATATATTTAATAGTAATAAGACAAATTATATTAGAAAATAACTTAAAATTTATATTATGCTTTTTAAATAAATCTTTTTATTAAAGAACTACATATAACCTTTATCATATAAAACAGACAAAAAACAATTGTTCTTATTTTTGACCTTAACTAGGAAACTGTGCTAATGAATTTTACAGATTATTATGTAAAATGTACACCTTTTCACAAATAACTGTCGCTTTTCTCCAGGTTGGTCGGAGTGGAGAAGAGCTATCATTAGTTTGGTGAATTGCTTATTATAGGGATTTTATCTGGTATGTACTTTTCTGAGAATGACAGGGTGAAAGATGATTATAACAGATCAATATTAAATGACAAGATATATCTTTCTCTTACAAAAAAGTGAAGCAACAATTTATTATTTATTACACTGTAAAGGTAAAATGGTGAATTAGTGGCAATAAAATGATTCTAGAAGGTAAAGGATTGAGGGTTTAAAACCTCCTATTGATTCTATATCATGCGTGCTCTATTACACCGAAATAACTCCCTAAAGTGCAGCTCTTCACTCTCACTTTAGGGAGTGATCCAGACCTCGAAAGAGAGAGAACATGTACCTCCTCTGTGTATAATTTGTATGCCTTTATCAATATTTAAGTCTGACAGAATGGAAGTGTTTTTTATTTACTTGATGGCCAGCCTTGCCTCTCTGCCTTGTGCTTACATTATATTTGAACAGGTCATGGGCAAAACTATAAAATGGACAGAATCTGCTGTCAGTTCTCTCCTTCTACTCTGTCCCTGTCACACAGCCCATAGGTTTTTCCCTACCCGCTGGATGCTAATGAGAGTCAGCCTGTGAGTTTCTTTGGGCAAGCACCATTCTAGTCTACCCTTAGTAGTTCACCAGTATCTAACATCTTAACATCTGTCATATAAATGGACAAATGAGGACTTCCCTGGTGGTCCAGTGCTTAAGAATCCCCCTGCCAATGTAGGGGACATGGGTTCAATCCCTGGCTGGGGAAGATTTTACATGCCTTGGGGCAACTAAACCAATGTGCCAGCATGCCCTACTGAAGACCGCATGCCCTAGAGCCCATACTCCACAACAAGAGAAGCCATCACAAGAAGCCCACGCACAGCAACTAGAGAGTAACCCCGATCATCACAACTAGAGAAAGCCCGCTTACAGCAACGAAGACCCAGCACAGCCAAAAATAAAATATTTAAATATGAAGAAATAAGTTAATTCCTCATAAGCATTATGTTCTGAATATATATATATATATACATAAAAAATATGAGATGAGTACTTCTGAGAGGGAACATTATTTAACCAAAAGGAGTGGTTGCTAATGAGAGAATTTCAGGCATTGGTGAGTGGCAAATTTAGGAGAGGGGTAAGGGTGAGTTTGAGTGAACTCCGGGAGATGGTGATGGACAGGGAGGCCTGGAGTGCTGCGATTCATGGGGTCGCAAAGAGTCGGACACGACTGAGCGACTGAACTGAACTGAACTGAAGGGGGACATGTGACTTCAGATCACATGATGCAAAATTTCCACATTATTTTGCTTTATTTAGAGTAGTCCCTGATTTGAGAAATTGCCCCAAAATTCTAGATAAGAAAAGTTTAAGGTAGATTGTTAAGAAAATGACTGGTCAATTTTCAAATCATCTCAATTTTATGCGTCCTACATTAGAGCTCATACAGTCCTTTGATCCCATGGGCCACCCTGGAAAGTCTTCGTGTTCCCAGAGACTAGTGCCTTAGTTCACTGCGGCGTTCTCCCAGCTGTTTCAGCAGGCACTGCATCAGGGGCCAATCACCTGATGCTGCTCTCCTTGCCAGCATTGTTTGGCTTCAAGACCGATTGACGGCTCAAGCAGCTCTCTTCTGCCCCCTTCTGTCACAAGTCTGCATGTACCCAGCTGGGCCTGGGACAACTTTGTCCTATTCATTCCTTCAGTAGCAAGTTATTGAGTATTTGTCAAGTGCCAAGTACTGTCCTTGATAGTACTTGATGCATATGATATATTTGATAAATAAACATGATATACTTGATAGTACTTGATAAATATGATATTATTTATCAGCAAATAAAACAGAAAAATATTGTTGTACTTGGAGAGTCTGCCAATGGACATTTCATCTCAGGTTATCCCCACACTTTGAAGAGAACACTTTCAGAGTTTTGTAGGGTATGACTTAAAAAAACAATTTATACAGATTTTTATTCAAAATGGCTCTCTCACAGCTCATTCAGCCAGACTTATTAATACTATTAGGAATATGAAAGACTGCAATATTGCTTTTCCACTTATGATACGTGTCTAGCATACTGATGCTCCAATTTTTTTTAATCAAATATTTGAATTAGTTTTCTTTGATAAAGAAATGTTTATCTTAGCTAAGCTTCCCTAGAACAGATTATAACACAGGAATTAAGGTGTATGTGATTTACTGAAGGAGTACTCTTCAGCAAAAAAAAAAACAAAAAACAAAAAAACAAAAACCTTTGAGGGAGTGAGAAGCACTGTAGGGGAGGGGAAGGAGTTAACCAGGAGATCAAGGTCTAATCTAGCTTTGAGTTATCTGGGTGAAGGCTTGGAATGAAAATGGTACCTTAATGATTTCCCACTCCCCAGACTAGGTAGCTATGTTAGCAGAGACCAATTCTGCAGAGAAGAGGCAGCTGTCAATTGGTGGTCAATATTCACAGAAGCTGCGAGATGGGTCCACCAGCTGGTAGAGGGGATCTGCCTAGAGTACTGACAGTACCTTTGAGAATGCACTGAATTCCCTGCATGTGAAACTATTGCTGGGCTTAAAGAAATTTCTCTGGTTTCCTGACTTAAAAAATGTTTTTTGTCAGTATCTCCTGAGTTTCAGGCATTGGTATGAGTAGTACGTTGATGAGTATGACATTATAGCTATCATGAGTTACTATAAGGGCTAGGAGGGGAAGCAGACAGGGGAACAGAAGTGTTAAGGAATGTGACATGACACCTGTGGAGTCATATAGGGTGTACTCTGGGAGACAGCACGGGAGCAGTACTCATGCTGGACAGTGGCTGCGGAAAGAGTCAGGAGAAGCTTCCTGTGTGATGTGTCATGTCTAGTCAGGGCCCTTCACAAAGTCCTGTCCTTACTGTGTACTTCCTGTGGCTGCCACAAGAGATCAACACAAACTGAACAATTGAGATTAATCTCACAGCTCTGGAGACCAGACGTTTGAAATCGAGATTGGGCTGTGCTCCCTCTCAAGGCTCAGGGGGAGAATCCTCCCTCGCCTCTTCTAGCTCCTGGTGACTCTGGACATTCCTTGGCTTTGGGCTGTATCACTCCCATCAGTGATGCCATCTCCACGTGGCCTTTTCTGTATGTGTGTGTATTCTCTTCTGTTTCTTACAAGGACAGTTGTCATTGGATTGAGGACCCACTCTGATAAAAACCCACACTGGGTTTCCCAGGTGGCTCAGTGGTAAACAACCTGCCTGCCAGTGCAGGAGACACCAGAGACTTGGGTTCGATCCCTGAGTCAGGGAGATCCCCTGGAGAAGGGCATTGCAACCCGCTCCAGTATTCTTGCCTGGAAAATCCCTTGGACATAGGAGCCTGGAAGGTTATGGTCCATGGGGTCGCACAGAGTCGAACATGACTGAAGGAACTTAGCACTCACACACTGATAAAATAGGACAATTTAATCTCAAGATTTTAAATTTAATTATATCTTTAAAGATCCAAATAAGTTCAGAGTCACAGGTTCCTGGAGTTAAGATGTAAATACCTTTTTGGGGACATCCCATTCAATCCAGTATCTCACTATCAGCTAGCGATGGCTGTTTATTTCTTATTCAAAACGGAAAGGGTCTGAGCTTAAATTTCTATAATTGCTATATGATGGGGGAGGGGCCTCTTAAGTATGAACTCCAAATGCTACCCTACCAATTTACAGCCACCTTTTAGGGTGCAAACTGTGATTGAGAGCTTTTAAACTTTCCCAATCCAAAGCTTATTGTTAGCTCCCTTTCCATGAAAAATTGGGGATATTCATCCTATGTCACCCTTTCAATGGAGGAGACATGCAGTAACTCCAAATCAATTTCCCTTTTCAGGAAGGCTGCCGGCAATGATGGTAAGTAGTCAAGATGGTTTCTGTGAAAGCCTGTTTATTCACAATTCAATATCTGAGGAGTTAACCTTCTGATCAGTGGCAGGTGGAAGCAACTGTTCGGGGGAGAACTATTTGGGAGGTATATGATTACAAGGCTTGGTAAACAACTGATCATATTAGTGAGAAACAGGGAGGGTCCAGAAAAACTTCCAAGATCTAGTGAGCAGGGTAAGTCATTGAGTTCAGTGCTGAATATGCTGAATATGAAGAAGCAGGAGCTCACCCAAGTGGAAAAAAATCATTAAATTGATGTCTGATGGAACTCTTTTTTAAAAGTTATCAGATATTGGTTTTTTATTGTTATTGCTTTGTTTTCTAAGGAAAGATAAATTGAGAATGTTTTCAAGTGTATCACGAGGAGTCTGAGCTGCATCTTTGAAGTTTAAACTCAGCATTCTACATACAAATGTCCCCTAAATATGATGCTCATTCTCAGTCACTCAGTCGTGTCGGACTCTGCGACCCCATGGACTGTAGCCTGCCAGGCTCCTCTGTCCATGGGATTCTCCAGGCAAGAATATTGGAGTGGGTTGCCATTTTTTTTTCCTCCAAGGTATTCTCCCAACCCAGGGATCAAACCTGCAAATCCTGTGTCTCCTGCACTGCAGGTGGATTCTTTACCACCAAGCCACCTGCTGCTGCTGCTGCTGCTGCTGCCGCTAAGTCACTTCAGTCATGTCCGACTCTGTGCGACCCCAGAGACGGCAGCCCACCAGGCTCCTCCGTCCCTGGGATTCTCCAGGCAAGAACACTGGAGTGGGTTGCCATTTCCTTCTCCAATGCATGAAAGTGAAAAGTGAAAGTGAAGTCGCTCAGTCGTGTGCGACTGCTAGCCACCCCATGGACTGCAGCCTACCAGGCTCCTCCGCCCATGGGATTTTCCAGGCAAGAGTACTGGAGTGAGTTGCCATTGCCTTCTCCAATCAAGCCACCTGGGATGCCCCAAATACGATGCTAGGCAGCAGCTTTTTTTTTTTTTAACTCCAAGATATGTTTTAAATATATGTAATGTACTTTGATGCTTAGAACATTTTGCCTGATTCTTAATTCTTAAGTTTTAAAATGAAATGGGTATTTTAAAATTTCCCTCCATGTTGTCTTGTTCTTTTCATATTTTCATAAATTAAGCATTCAGAAACAAGCAGTCCATTTATAACTTATATCTTTTTCTAGTTCCTCTATCTTACTCTCTTCTTAAATCAGTGAGAAGGGAAATGGGCTTTGTTACTCTTTTTTCTCTTTTTCATAAGGGTGAGTTCTATACTGAGAAAGTCTTTCCTCCCACCTTCTTTGAAAAGTGACATTGTATTTATTGTGAACCTGCAAGTGTGGCACTGATTGACAGCTCTGTCTGTACTCACTGTTTCCTATCAAATGACTCCGCTTTCGCACCCTTAGCAGATGCAGAACTTACTAAGGTGGTTCTAGTACTAGTATTATAACAATCGATGTAAGTCCTCAATATTTTATTCTAATTTTTCTAAATGATCTTTTTATTTGCTCTTCTACTTTATATATTTTATATTATGTTTTGGTTCAAATATTTAAATCAAGACTATTATGTGGTCATGTTACTTTTGAATATGTCTTCATTTTAGTAAACATGTTTTAAAAAAGTGAAAAGTGAAAAAAAATCAAGTTTTAAGGGAAATAAATGTTGAGGGTAATGGAGTTCTAGCTTTAATATGACAGTGAAATACCAACAAATACATCCACCTAACTTCCCTTATCATCAAAGTAGCTGTTGGAAAAATGTAAGAGAATAAGACTTAATTCAGAGTCTGATGAAGAGAGTCTACTTAGTGGAAGGCCTGCTGTTGGCCAATGTATCTGATGCTTAATTATAATGACATACTAGAGGAAAATGATCTGGCTTTTCTATTAGACACTTGCAATGGAAATCTGCATCTAATCAAATATTAGGGCTTGACAATTCCTTGTATTTCTATTTTTATACGAAATCCTTGAGTCATTTTCATGGGAGGAGTGATGTCAACAAGAGCAATGTTTTGAAGTAGAAAAACATGATATTCAAAAATTATATTGACTTCCTTTTTTCCCATTAATTAAAGTTCTTCACTAGCAATTGAAGCCAATAAATGATGCTTATCATACATATGTGAGGACAAAAGATAGATTCAATTCCATCCTTAGGTTACTGACACTTGTAATCGCTAAATTTTTGTGTGTGAATTTAGTAATAACAGTAGGGAGAACAGCATCCAAAGAACACCACCTTGTTTAGTAGGATCAGGAGCAGGCAGTGACAGGAGAAATCCTGATATATCTTAAATAAGTCTAACTTCTTCACTAATCATATTCAAATTTAATGTTTTTGGAAAACTTTAGTGCTCCAGGAATTATAAGCTTAAGACAGTATATATTGGCCTCGATCCCTCTGTTTATAACTAATATTGTTAGAGAAATTACTTTTCAAACTTACATTCTTCCAAAACATACACAGTCTTATAACTAGATTTTATACTGAAATATTCAACAAGTGGATGTGACCACATGTAGACCTTGTGATTTAAAGCTATTGAAAAAGGATCACCTAGATTTCAAATTCCAGTTGGATTTAAAGAGCAGCAACAGAACAAAAGGAAGATTTTGAAGACAATGACAGTTAAATTATACTCATAAATAAAAATAACCCTGATAAAGACTCACATTTGGCTGAATTTTAAGTGGAAGTTTGAATCAATTTTATAAGGAAAAGCTGCCCTACAAAAAGAAGTTGGCAATAAAGCAAAGGCATCCTACCCTACTTTGGTTAATCTTACCAGTAAAGACGATGGGCAATCTGGATACTTTGTAGTGAGCGGTGTAACAGAAGTTGCACTAGAGGACTCTCAAGGTTCCATTCAAACTTTACAGCCTGAAATAAGAGATCAATTACTTTACTTTTTTTTCCCTCAGTAACAAAATTATAGCAGAATACAGACGTACTTAAGAGGCTTGAGAAAGGGAAAACAGCATAAACAGTTTGACAAAATACTTATATTTAATAGCTTTATCATTTGGTGTGTAACTAATAACAGAACATATACACATCACACAATTTTCTTTTTTGGCTTTTAGTATCACAGAATAAATAAGAGCAGGTGGTTGGTGGAGTTCAACCATGCCTAGGGAGAGAATCCTGGCACACAGAAAGTAATATCATGAACAGTGTCTTGGATATAAAAAATGGCATTATTAAACAATAGATGATTCCCTTCTTTTGGTTTGAAAAAGTGAAAGTCATTCAGTTGTGTCCGACTCTTTGTGACCCCATGGATCCATGGAATTCTATAGGCCAGAATACTGGAGTGGGTAGCCTGGATCGAACCCATGTCTCCCACATTGTGGGCAGGTACTTTACTAGTTGACTCTCTAGGGAAGTCCAAGAATACTGCAGTGGGTAGCCTATCCCTTCTCCAGGGGTTCTTCCTGACCCAGGAATTGAACCGGGATATCCTGCATTGCACACAGATTCTTTACCAACTGAGCTATCAGGGAAGCCCCCACATACTCAAAGCCTTAACTGAAATCATCTACTGAGTATTAACCTGCAGACTTTGAAGCTTTACTTTTAAGTGTCAAAGCTGCCTTTCGGTGGACACATAATCCACCCATCCTCCAATCTCCCATTCCTTCATCTGCACTGTGAACAACTTTCTAATGTTTTCTAGGATATCCAACCTGATGGAAAAACACAGACAGCAGCAGCAACCTTTGAGACCTAATTTAGACTTCCACACCCACTCTACAGGGACTTCACCATCATCACTTGGTATTTGGGCCCTCATCATCATCATCATCTCATGAAACACAATAAACCGTGAAAATGAATGTCAGATTTTTTTCCTATCTTTCTAAAAGTACTTATTCCTGCTTGAGAAACAAAGCTTCTATGGCTTGTTGCTCCATAAGCCTTTTAAGTCACATACACACACATTAATACCACTGTCCAGAGAGCAGAAAAAATGGGAACAACATTCATTCAACACACACCTAAAGAAACACCTCAGTATGCTAATTATCCTCCAGGATGGGAATGTTTATGAATTCTTGAAGTGTGAGAATGTCAAAAATGATCTCAGTAAATTTGCATAAACTTGTGATGCTATCTGAATATATAAGGATCATAATGTGTGCTGTCTTAAACTGCAGTTATGACCTTCTTTAACTAACATGCTAATATTGGATTGACTAGACCATGGGCTGTGTTCATGCCCTTTTCGTGAACATATCCTATGAGTACATTAGCAGGAGAGAGATACCTCAGAGTCTACTTCGGTGCTTGTCTTTTAGCTTTCTTTAAAGACTTCCTTGTGGTTTCTTTCTGAACCCAGAAACTACTTACTGATCATGAATGGCCTCCCTTGCTTCCAAATTCACCACATCACTCTGTCTACTGCTACAATTTCTCCCTACATCCTGCATCATCATCTAAGAAGGAGACAATATCTTGGATGCATATTTCGTTGGCTTCCTAGTTGTTTCAGTGGTTAAGAATCTGCGTACCAATGCAGGAGAGGTGGGTTCAATCCCTGGGTTGGGAAGATCCCTTAGAGAAGGAAATGGCAACCCACTTCAGTATTCTTGCCTGGGAAATCTCACAGACAGAGGAGCCTGGCAGGATATAGTCCATAAGGTCACAAAAGAGTTGGATTCAACTAAGGAAATGGAACAACAACAATATTATTTTGAACTCTCTTCTTGAAAGCTGTCTGCATTGTTACAGCCTGTGGCTTGCAGTAACCTCTGGATCTATGGCTTATTAAAGCATTAGCTATGAACCATAAGCTTCCCTGGTGCCTCAGACAGTAAAGAATCTGCCTGCAAAGCGGGAGACCAGGGTTTGATCCTTGGGTCAGAAAGATTTCCTGGAGAAGGGAATGGCAATCTACTCCAGTATTCTTGTCTGTAGAATTCCATGGACAGAGGAGCCTGGTAGGCTACAGTCCACATGGTCACAAAGAGTTGGACACTATTGAGTGACTTTTTAAGAACCATACTTTTCGTTTTAATCATGGTCTTCAAGTAACTTCATATTGCTCTTTAACATAGCCTACACAGTTCTAATAAAATAATGCATTAAAAAAAACATGATTCCAGAAAATAATCAGCAGGGTAGGAATTTTTTTTTTTTTTTATGTCTTGGAAAGTCAGGGTGCAGCATCAAAGTTTTAAGGGCAAATCCCACAATTAATGTTTTGAAAATTCTTCCCATTTGTTATTAATTTTCCAGTCACATTAAATATTTCTTTCCATCTCACATGATTTTACAATTATCATTTTTAATTAGGGAATATTTGCAACGTTACCTATCTTTACCTCTGTGTATTTGCAATGCTGGATCCTGGGTGCGACTTGTCTTATAAATGAATTTGCATTTACAGGCGTATGTCTCTCAGCCACATTCCTAGTGTCAAGTGTTATTGACTCAGATTCTGGCTTTCAAAGATTTAATTTACATATACTATTGTAGAAATTTCCTTTTTTTGAGTTGGGTTAGATATAGCATGTTGCCCATACTCAAGAGGCATGAGATGAATAGTGTTTCTGCAAGTTGAATTAATTTTTATTTTCACTACACTACATACTCCTGCAAGGCTAGGGAAACCACAACTGTAAGGAGAGGTAGTAGTAACTCTACAGTACACATGCTTCTAGATCAGTTCTCTCTTTAAGGCCTTTAGAGAAGTGCATGTTCTGTTTGTAAAGTAACATAGAATTCAATTCTATTATTACAGGCTCCTCACTTTAGTCTCAGGGTCCCTGTCTTAAATTCAAAACCTGAGGCACCTGGCATTTAAAATAGCTTATAACAATGACCTGCTCTTTCAGATAAGAAAACACCTGAGTTAAAAACAAAGCAAAGAAAAACATATTTTAGACTTATTTTAGACCCCTATTTTAGACCTATTCAGCATTCAGTATCCAGTTAACTTTGAAAAAAATCATTGTTTATATTTTGGATATTCAATCATATACATGACCATTTGTGCAATTGTTTATATGGTAACATATTCAAACTAAATTAGACCATGATCAGATTTCTAGATAAGTTTATAGTATTTTCCCAAATTACTCCAATATCATGATATATGATGTCACAAAACTACTATGTGGCAGCAGAATTTGATTATTAGAAACTACTGTTTTAAAATCTGTAATTAATATTAGAATATGGGAAAAGCAAGAAAAATATTATGAGCAGATGCCTAGTAAAGGACTATTTTCTACATAATATTTATTTGGTTACTTTTTTATAGTTTTATATATACAGTTGGATACCAATTTTTCATCACAAGTATTATTTTTTTTCTTGTTCTAATTAATAAGTGAAGGTGTTTTTAAAAAAAATTTCCCTTTTGGTGTTTATATACCTTTTTTGTAACCATATCAATTTTGGGTAGAGAATTTCCATGGTACCCAAGTTGACATATGAGCTATATTTTTAGCCCCTTGGCTAGCCAAACTGAAATGATCACTTTTTATGTAGGCTACTCTTGATTCACTGGGACCTGTTTTAGAGAATTATTGGTTAAAATCCTGGAATCTCTTGGCAACTTTGCTGTCCTTACCTGAACTAGCTGTGGGAGATATTCCAGTAGTTCATCATTCAAGAGGTTGTCTAACTGCTGAACTGCCACGTTACGAATTTCTTGATCTGGAAAACTAAAACAAAGTAAATACACTTACTAAGCTGTTAATAGCTTACAATAATGCATGAGAAATATCAAGAAAACAGAGAATTAACTCCACCCCCAATGCATTAGATAAAATAATCTCACAATCATTTAAGATAATCATTAGCATCAAATAATCATCTTTTTTTTTTTTCATATTCTGTGCTCTCCTGTGAACTGCAGTCGAAAGTTCTTTTGACTAGATTTTGGAAACATGAGTTTCAGTCAGATTCCTGCCAACTTTTCTGCCTATAAAATGTGGATTATAGGATATCTAAGATTTTTTAAAAATACATGAAAATCTTTGCTTATTATTTAGCCATGTATTTAAGTAAATAATTACTAGCTAGAGATCTGATGGCTTATATGATTAAAAATGGGATAAAATATATTTAAATGAGTCTTTGGGCAGAGAATAATAAAAAACAAGAAATCTAATGTATCTTACAATAAATAAACACAAATAATTTAATACAGCTAAATCTTACTAGGCTGTTAAGTTCTTGAATGTAACTATGCCTTACTCATTTTGAACTTCATATGCCTGTTGTAAGATTTAGCATCAACTAAACACAATAAAAGCTTGCTACTAAACTAAATTTATGAATGTAGTTCACATCTGAAACCCTACAGTCCCCCTCCATATTGGAGGGTTCTCATCTGTGGGTACATAGTGTGGACTGTGTACTATGCCCTTTTATATAAGGGACTTGAGCTTTTAGATTTTGGTTTCTGCAGGGGTGCTGGAACTAATGATACTGATGGATGACTGTGCTCCTCCTAACAACTAACACTGCTCCATCAGTAGAATTGTGTGTGTGTGTGCACACACGTGCTCAGTCATGTTCGACTCTTTTGTGACCCCATGGACTGTAACCTGCCAGGCTTCTCTCTCTATGGGATTCTCCAGGAAAGAATACTGGAGCAGGTTGCCATTCCCTTCCTCAGGGATCTTCCTGATCCGGGGATCGAACTGGAGTTTCTTGCATCTCCTACATTGTCAGAGCTCCCGGAAAGTGCCTAGATATAAATTTGACACACGCTGCTTTGACATGATAAATAAATATAGCAAGGGTTTTGGTAAGAGAAACACCCTTATTTATTATTTTAAACAAATCTTAAAAAATTAATATGCACAATTTAAAATTCAAAGGAACAGTTTAGAGCAATTCACTTAGAAACAAAAAAAAGAATAAATAAGACCCTCGAATCTTTTTGCATGGGAACTAAGTGAATGCTTTTCAGATGAGAACTCTAAAGACTGTGGAGGTCAGAAAACTTTGTCTCTAATGCCCAGTCTCTTTTCAGCATGTCCGGTTACTTAAGGGTGAAAGGAATACATGCAGCTATAGTGTAAAGGAGAAAAATGGACTCTGTGGGAGAGGGAGAGGGTGGGAAGATTTGGGAGAATGGCATTGAAACATGTAAAATATCATGTATGAAACGAGTAGCCAGTCCAGGTTCGATGCACGATACTGGATGCTTGGGGCTGGTGCACTGGGACGACCCAGAGGGATGGTATGGGGAGGGAGGAAGGAGGAGGGTTCAGGATGGGGAACACATGTATACCTGTGGCGGATTCATTTTGATATTTGGCAAAACTAATACAATTATGTAAAGTTTAAAAATAAAATAAAATTAAAAAAAAATCTAGAAGCAAAAAAAAAAAAAAATAGCACTACTCAGTATCTTCCCAACTGTCTTTGATAGCAGTTTGAAATGTGGTGCTTAAACAGGTTACATATTTTCTCCTCATTCATTTAAATTGAGCATTTTAAATGCAAGAATTTCACTTCCAAGGTTGGTCATTCAAAACCCTTACTTCTGATCTACAATAATTTTTTCCCTACGAATATTCTAGGAATAAGACCTACTGAGACTGTAGTCCAGGCACATCTCATGAAGTACCACTAAGGTCAGAAGATTTCAGCATAGCATCACGCACAGAAGGAAAGAAGAAAGGGTGTAATAAAAATTCAAAGCTGGAAGAAGGTCAGCTTGTTTTAGCACACTAAGACTTTATTTTCTCCTAACTAAATGTGATTGACTCTAATTTATTGCTCTCAATTACTAAACCATTTGTCTGAGGCTTGTAGACATCAAGGTCAGTTTGAAGACACTTTGAAGTCTTGGGGGAATAGTTACTTGGAACATTTTGTTGCCTAAGTGAAGACTTAAGTCAGATACTAGTCATCCTTGCTTTCCTGTGTGCCTATTTCATCTTACTGATGTGAATGACAGCAAAGGAGGAAAAACAGAAAACAAACATCACAACAAAAGAAAACTCCTTGGTAAACACTGTATCTCTAATCATGTGCTTATTTCCAAACACTAGAATGTAAAGTCCTTGAAAGCAGAAAAATTTTGCCTGTTTTGTTCACTTACCTGTCCCCTTTGTCTCTAGATTGGTGGACACTCTCTACATATTTCAGAAATGTCTAAATTTAATTAGTTATCTTTCCATCTAAAGCATCACTACTGCCAGACTTCTGTCTCACAGTCTGTGTTATCATCTTTCTCCAGTCATGTAGGTCTGAAATGTTAATGATTATGTTTTCTCCCTCTTTGCTAAAGGTTCATCATTTAATTCCCCCTCTTTCTAGCTGGTGAAATTCAATTCATCCTCTTGATGAATCTTAAACTTTTAAGCATCAATTTACTGGTGAAGCTGTTTCAGCCACTTTCTAGAATTACCCCTTTTTCTATGGGATTCTAAACACAAGGTTGAGGGTAGACTCATTCATTTATATCCCTAGTCCAAGCATAACAGAATAAAAGTTTGTGGAATTTCTAGTAGTCTCTTATCTTTACATCTGATCAGTTGCCAAGTTCTGTTGATTTTTCTATCCCAATGGCTCTTGCACCCATGTTGTTATTTAGTCACCAAGTTGTGTCCGATTCTTTCACGACACCATGGACTGTAGCCTGTCAGGTTCTTCTGTTTATGGGATTTCCCAGACAAGAATACTGGAGTGGGTTGCCATTTCTTCCTTCAGGGCATCTTCCCTATCCAGGGATCGAACCCATGTCTTCTGCATCTCCTGCATTGACAGGCGGATTCCTCTACCCCGGGCCACCAGGGAAGTACTCTGTGCTTGTTTTCAGTTTCTTCTGCAATTACCTATGCTAGGCTATACTTGGCTCACATTGGTATTAGCATTTTTCATAGTATTACCTTATAAAATTTCCTGAATTATTTTGTAAATTCATTTCCCATAAACCAGTAAATGGTTTTCTATTTTCAAAGAAACGTTCAGGCCCTTACTATTTATTTACATATTAAAAGCTAGCTGAACACTCCAGATTTTTGTACTACTGTTATACTGGAAAAACTGCCCTGGCTCATTGTATGCTGTTTTTACTTTGAACATGCTATGTTCATTCTCACCTTTGTAAGCACTGTAACCTCTGCTTGGAACACCCTCCCTTCTCTTCTTAAACTTCTAGTTCTCCTTCAAACTGTGGATCATATTCCCTTGAAGGTCACTATGCCAGTCTTTAGCAATCACTTTTCTCAACTCCCAGGGCATTGAGTGGTTTCCTCCACTGGGCAATTGGGTGTGACAGTGCGTGAAAGAAATTATCATTTTATTAATATGTATCCTCATTCCTCAACTAGTGAATATACTATAGCTAAGGATGGTTCTATCCTCTTTTTTGATTTCCAGAATTCAGGACCACTCTCCATATGTGTTGGGTGATTAATAAAAATGCACTGATCATAGGACTCCCCTGGCAGTCCAGTGGTTAGGACTCCATGCTTGCACTGCTGGGATGGCAGGGGAGGAGGGCATGGATTTGATCCCTGGTGGGCAGGGAGCTAATATCCCATGTGCCATGTGGCATGGCCAAAAAAATAAAATAAAAGCATTGGTCACAATAATAATGAGGAAAATCATACTATGCTTCTTGTGTTCTGAGATAATTTATATATTGGTAGCAAGAGGTTCAATTCCACAAAAAGCACTCATACAAATCCCAGATTTCTTCCCCCTTACAGTCAAAACAGTAAGACAAAAACAAATCCGATGGTGATGGAAGAGAAAGATTTTTTTTTCAGGCTCTTTAGGAACAGGAGAACAAAAAACTAGTGATATCTTTATAGAACAGTCCAAAAGGAATATTATGCATTTGTATTAATACACACAAATGTTGGAAGAATGTTTTTGCATTTTTATAGAAAGGGATGTCTATTTTTATTCATTACTGGTGCTTGAAGTTCAGGAAGAAATTGGAAGAGAAACTGCCAAGAAACGAACCACATGACATCCTGAGATGTGACTAAGGCCTAACGACATTAAAGCATATCCAAATATAACCTGAATCTGACTATATTAGGAAGAGTTGGCTACATTAAAAGAGATGCTGGCAGTGTTGGTGAAGTTCCTGGAAAATGGGGCTCTTTTATACATTGCTGGCAATATATAGCAACATGTATAAAAAGAATCTTTAAAATGTGCTTATTTTTGATCAAGCAATTCTACTTTGGGAATTTATCCTACAGAAATAATAAAAGATGTGTGTGAGGATATATGTATGCAAATAAAACTGGAAATAATGTAAGTATCTAAAAATAAGCAGTTAAGTTAAATGTGCTATGACTCTCTGATAAAATGCACAGTCATTAAAATATTAAAATAATATTTGATAATATGAGAATATTATGAAACATGTGTGAATTTTTCCACATGCTTAACAAAAAATATGGAAAGGAAGTATCAAAATATGAATACCAAATTTCTAGATGGAAATGTCATGGGTGACTTTAGTTTTCTTTTTTAAAGCTTAATTTTTAAAGATTTTTAAACTTTCTATATGATAGTTTTATTGGTTACTAAAAAACAGTAATTTTAAAAGTAAGTCTCATTCAATTAATTATGAAAATACATTAATAATTGCAAATAATTGCACATTTTAAAATAAAATAAATTGAAAATAAATAAATGCAAATGTATTACTACTAGAACCAAGATCCAAATCATATGTCCTTTTAAGAGTATACATTGTAGAGTGAAAGAACAAGCCTCATATTTTGTACTTGCTTTAGAATATTCTTTTAACTAACAGGCCCAAATAGGGATCTCTATCCCTGGAGAATTTGTGCTTAATATCTTTTCAGGGCCATGAACTCAGCCACAGATCAATGGACAAATATGTTCCACAAATCCTGGCCTTTCTTCCCTGTGATATTGTCTGAAACTATTTAAACATTCTTTGGGGATATAGCTATTGGCATTTCATGCTCAGTAACTCGCTCCTCAATGAGGTGAGGGCTACTCATATTAGTTCTCTGACTGTGGTGTGATATTTACATGCTGAAATGTCATATGTATCAGAAGAACTGCAATCTATTTTGAATTTTCCATAAGTCAGGCTACTGTAACTTCCAATGACCTGGTTTGCTTGAAAAATAAGTATAATTTTTGCTGATAATAAACTAGAGCCACTCTCTAGGGAGCCTGCTAACCTTGGGATTGCTAATTTCTGTAGGCATGAACATAACACCTTGAATCTGGGGAATAAAGAAAAGTCTCAGTAGAAAGATTCATCAGGCTGATGTCAATTAGGTCCTCATTCATTTATATTTATCAGAAACTTCCTTATAATATGGTGGCTCAGAGGGTAAAGCATCTGCTTGCAATGTGGGAGACCCGGGTTTGATCCCTGGGTCGGGAAGGTCCCCTGGAGAAGGAAATGGCAACCCACTGCAGTGCCCTTGCTTGGAAAATCCCATGGATGGAGAAGCCTGGTAGGCTACAAGCCATGGGGTTGCAAAGAGTTGGACATGACTGAGCGACTTCACTTTCCTTTCCTTTCCTTATAATCAATCAGAAAATAGATAATTTAAAATGTAATAAATGGAGATTTATCTGTTTTAAGGTATTAAAAAGATATAAGATCAGTAAAATCCATTGCTTGTTGGGGAGGAGACCAGGTAAGTGAAACAAATTTTCTTTTTTTTTTTTTTGCTTTTTTTTTTAAATTTTATTTTATTTTTAAACTTTACATAATTGTATTAGTTTTGCTATGAAATTTTTAAAAATTAGAAATAAAAAGAGTCCATGTTAAATAATCACTTATTTAAGGTTATACATAATTTTTAAATGTCCATTAACTTTATGCTATCTAATTTAGCTTCCCATATATGTCTGAAGAGAAGAGCAAAAAAAAAAAAAAAAACAAAAAAAAAACAAACAAAAACCCTACAATTATGGTCAAAAACAAAAACATTAAGACTGGCTTACTATTCAGTTTTATATGAGTTTCCTGAACAGTGATTCTATATATTCAGGGTTTAGTTGCTTTTGAACTGAGCTAACAACTGCATCTTTAGGATTTCTAAAAGGACAAGATACCATACCTAAGATAAATATAAAACTTGCTACAGTAATTGTTAAAGGATTTTACCTAAAAATAGCTTGTTGTCCAATGAGGACATTTGGACACAAAGGAGAAAATACTCCTTGCAGACTGACTGTAAAAGTTGATAAAAGGAATCTAAGAAATATGGCTAAAAACCTCAAAATGTGAAAACATTAAGTAAAATGAAAGCAAATTCAAGACAAACATTTTTCAAAGAAACTTCAGTGAGATATCAATTCTATATTTTGCCAATACTGTAGGGTAAACACAAAGTTGAAAGTCAAGCAGAAAATTAAGTTGGAATTGCAATCTTTACATGGGTAAGAAAGGAAGCGTATCAGGTATGCATGTAATTCTTTGGCTCAAGGGAGAAGCAGAAACTGACCAGTGGTTAAAATCTGCTGTACAGTAGAAGTTCTTCAGTTTCTTTTGGAACATTTTAGATCCTTAAAAATTATAAACGATTCCAAAGAGTTTTTGTTTATGTGGGTTATGCAGGCAGGTGTTCATGTTCAGTCATGTCTGACTCTTTGCGACTGCATGGTCTGTAGCCCGCCAGGTTCTTCTGGCCATTGAATGTCCCAGGCAAGAATACTGGAATGGGTTGCCCTTTCCTTCTCCAGGGGATTGTCCCCACTCAGGGATCGAACCTGTATCTCCTGGGTTTTGGTAGGAAGATTCTTTACCAGGGAGTCACCTGGAAAGCCTCTATCTATCAGTAATTATCAATTAAAAACACAACCAAGACATTTAAGAAATATTAATCAATTCATTTTAAGTGACATTAATAATTCATTGCTTGTCAACATAAACAATATGTTTTTAAAAGTATAGCTGTATTTTCACAAATAAAATAGTGAGAAGAGTTATATCGTTTAATATTTTTGTCTCTAATGTCTGGCTTAACAGAAAACAGCTGAATTCTCCTATCTGCTTTGGCATTAACTCTGTTGTAATACTGCATATCATGCAGTCTCTGGAAAACCCCACTATACACTCATGAGTAAATGAGTATGACAAAAAGAAATGATGTCTGGAACTACTTTGGAAACAATTTTGACCTTGTGACATCGCTGTAAACATCTTGAGGACTGTAGACCTCTATGACTGTAGACTGTAGACTTTGAAAACTTCGATGTACAATGTAGTTTTGGTCAAAGAATCAGCACCTGTGCCCTGTTTCTAAGACAGCAGCACATCAAACTATGTCTCCCATGAATGGAAAATTGGCTTCAAAGTCATCTGCCAACATCAGACTTGGGAATTGTCATTCCTCCTCAAACATGTATAATTCCTCTCATCTCAGAGGGCTATAGGAATATCACAACAGATTCAGACAAGCTTCAATAGGACCACTGGAATTATGAAGTGAAATTTCAACAGAAAAATACATCTTTCAACTTCTTCCCATTTGGCTTGTTACTTTGTCATTTCTACTTCTTTCTTACTTTCTTTTTCTCTTCTTTTTCTAATTTGAAAAATGGTATAGGGTCAATAGCTTACTTCAAAAACTTCTGAAGTGATGGGTGAAAGCCAAATGCAATGTAACAAATGTTGACCTTTAAAAAAAAGCAACTTGGAGTAAACTGAAAAGCAAAGAAATCTGAGATCAAATTTAAGTGTAACAGAAATGTCAGACTTCAGAAAACACAGTAAGAATTCATGCAGAATGCCATAAGGCTATTCAGCTTAAAAGCACCAATGTCAGGTTGGAATTAGAAAACCATCAGAAGTACAGAACTGTTTTCCCAACAGGTTTTGAATCTGATGACACACTCAGCATCAGCTTGGAAGGAAAATGTCAATATGAACATCCTCGCTATTTTTCTAACACTAAAAACAATCAGACATGACAGAAGAAATTTTTTTCTAGGAAAAGAGGTGAATAAGGCTTCTTTAAAATGATTGTCAACCTCTATCTACTGAATAATTCATGTTCTTTCAAAATTGTTCACATGATTATAGAATATTAGAATTCAATGAAACCTGGAGATCTATTCAACCTCCTGACTGTATAAATGAAGAAACTGAAACTCAAGAGAGTTTGGGCTATTTTCCTGAAGTCATTCACTAGTTGATACCAAAACTAGATTCTAAACATCCAGAATACTAGGCCAATATTTCTATCAAGGCCTTCTAATCTTTTGACTAGCTATTATCATCTATGCTTATATAATATGCACAAGACTTATTTGGGTGTATTTTTAATTTTATTCCATTCTAAATGGGTCAGTAGAGACATATAATAGTGAGTAGTGTAATTTACCTATCTGGATTGGAGCACTGGTTCAGCCATGAACCAAAAGGAATAAGAATGAGTCCTAGGCCCGAACAGACAAAGGAACTGTTCAGATATTTCCTGATGGATAGCTATGGACTTGCACAACGATACTGGGAAATGCCTATATAGTCATGCTTGTGTACTTAGTCGCTCAGTTGTGTCTGACTCTCTGCGACCATCTGGACCATAAACTGCCAGGTTCTTCTGTTAATGGGATTTTTCAGGCAAGAATACTGGAGTGGGTTGCCATTTTCTCCTCCAGGGGATATTCCCAACCCAGGGATCAAATCCATGTCTCCTGTGTCTCCTGCACTTCCGGTGGATTCTTTACCCACTGGGTAAGCCATATAGTCATGGTATTAATTAATTACTTAAGATATCTATGATATGTTTCTCTTTCTGAGAATGGACATACAGACACCATGGAGGGAAGGGGGGTGGGATGAATTGGGAGACTGACATATATACACTAGCATGTATAAAGTAAATAACTAATGAGAACCTACTGTATAGCACAGGGAATTATAACAAGTGCTCTGTCACCACCTAAATGAGAGGGAAATCCAAAAAAGAGGGGACATAGGTATACATATAGCTGATTTCACTTTGCTGTACAGCAGAAACTAACACAATATCATAAAGCAACTATACTCCAATAAAAAGTATTTAAAAGTTCTCAGAGTTTTATAATTCTAGTCAATAGGCATCTGACTAAAAAAAAAAATAATATGTACTTACAGTTCCAAAGTATAACCAAAAAATACTCATTGAGAATAAAGTTATTCATTATCTTGTGGGGGAAAAAAAGAATAAGGGATTTTGAGTCTAAATATGAAGGGTTCTAAAAATAAATAAACATGAAGGGTTCCTTTTTTAAGACCTCTCCCTAAACAAATTTATTTGCACCCTTGACTTAATTCCCATCCTTCACTTGATGACTTCCATGTTGGGGTCTGCAGCTTAGATACCTTTCTTGAACACCTTTGGTCATCTCAAGCACACCTCAAAGCCAACATGCAAAGTCTAAACTGCATAGTTCTTGTTCTTCTATTGGTTATGTGTCTCCCAGTGTGCCCCATCTTAGGGAATGTTACTTTTATCCCCTTAGTTACGAAAGACAGAGACCTGGGAGTAATCCTCGGTACTCTTCTTTTTCACTACTCCTTCCCATTCAGTCCTGTCATTTTTATGTCTAAATGTTCTGATTTTCTTCATTTCATTGCATTAGCACTCACCTTCTAGGGCTTCCCTGGTGGCTCAGCAATAAAGAATCTGCCTGCAACATGGCTTTGATCCCTAGGTAGGGAAGATCCCCTGGAGAACAGAATGGTAACCCACTTCAGTATTCTTGCCTGGAGAACCCCATAGACACAGGACCTTGGCGGGCTACAATCTATGGTTTCATAAAGAGTCAGACAAGACTGAACAACGAAACAACCACCACCAACACCACCTTCTAAGGCTGACTTGCCATTCTCTGATCCTTGGACTACTTCCATAACTTATCTCATCTTCTCTCATCTACTTATGCTTCTTTCACCAAATCCATGCTTCACTCAGAAACCAGAGTAATCTCTGAAAGATGCTGCTGCTGCTAAGTCGCTTCAGTTGTGTCCGACTCTGTGCGACCCCAGAGACGGCAGCCCACCAGGATTCCCCGTCCCTGGGATTCTCCAGGCAAGAACACTGGAGTGGGTTGCCATTTCCTTCTCCAATGCATGAAAGTGAAAAGTGAAAGTGAAGTCGCTCAGTCCTGTCTGACTCTAGCGACCCCATGGACTGTAGCCCACCAGGCTCCTCCATCCATGGGATTTTCCAGGCAAAAGTACTGGAGTGGGATGCCATTGCCTTCTCCCTGAAAGATGCAAATCAATTCAAAATTTTCTGTCGCTGAGAACCATTCATGCCTTCATGTTGCTATCAGAATAAAGATGAAGTTGCTTAACATGGCCCTGTTTAGAAGACCTTAACATGATCTAGTTCCATATGAAGGTATCTTTTCATCACACATTCCTCCCTTGGACTACAGGCACACTAGCTCTCTTCAGTACAGTTCAGTCACTCGGTCCTGTCCGACTCTTTGTGACCCCATGAACTGCAGGATGCCAGGCTTCCCTGTCCATCATCAACTCCCAGAGTTTATTCAAACTCATGTCCATTGAGTCGGTGATGCCATCCAACCATATCATCCTCTGTTGTCCCCTTCTCCTCCCACCTTCAATCTTTCTCAGCATCAGTGTCTTTTCCAATGAGTCAGTTCTTCACATCAGGTGTCCAAAGTATTGGAGTTTCAGCTTAAACATCAGTCCTTCCAATGAATATTCAGGACTGATTTCCTTTAGGACAGACTGGTTGGATCTCCTTGCTGTCCAAGGGACTCGAGAGTCTTCTCCAACACCACATTTTAAAAGCATCAGTTCTTCGGCACTCAGCTTTCCTTATAGTCCAAATCTCACATCCATACATGATAACTGGAAAAACCATAGCTTTCACTCGATGGACCTTTGTTGGCAAAGTAATGTCTCTGCTTTTTAATATACTGTCTAGCTTGGTCATAATTTTTCCTCAAAAGAGCAAGCATCTCTTAATTTCATGGCTGAAGTCACCATCTGCAGTGATTTTGGAGCCCCCCCAAAATAAAGTATCTCTTGTTTCCACTGTTTCCCCATCTATTTGCCATGAAGTGATGGGACTGGATTTTCTGAATGTCGAGTTTTAAGCCAACTTTTCATTCTCCTCTTTCATTTCAAGAGGTTCTTTAGTTTTGCTTCATTTTCTGCCATAAGAGTGGTGTCATCTGCATATCTGAGGTTATTGATATTTCTCCTGGCAATCTTGATTCCAGCTTGTGCTTCATCCAGCCTGGCATTTCTTGTGACGTACTCGGCATATAAGTTAAATAAGCGGGGTGACAATATACAGCCTTGAAGTACACCGTTCCCTATTTGGAACCAGTCTATTGTTCCATGTCTTACTCTTACTGTTGCTGCCTGACCTGCATACAGATTTCTCAAGAGGCAGATCAGGTGGCCTGGAATTCCCATCTCTTTCAGATTTTTCCACAGTTTATTGTGATCAACACAGTTCAAGGCTCTAGCATAGTCAATAAAGCAGAAATAGATGTTTTTCTGGAACTCTCTTGCTTTTTTGATGATCCAACAGATGTTGGCAATTTGATCTCTGGTTCTTCTGCCTTTTCTAAATCTAGCTTGTACACCTGGAAGTTCTTGGTTCATGTTCTGTGGAAGCCTGGCTTGGAGAATTTTGAGCATTACTTTATTAGCATATGCTGCTGCTGCTGCTAACACTTCAGTGGTGTCCGACTCTGTGCGACCCCATAGACAGCAGCCCACCAGGCTCCTCTGTCCCTGGGATTCTCTAGGCAAGAATACTGGAGTGGGCTGCCATTTCCTTCTCCAATGCATGCATGCTTAGTTGCTTCAGTTGTGTCTGACTCTGTGCGACCATATGGACAGCAGCCCACCAAGCTCCTCTGTCCATGGGATTCTCTAGGCAAGAATACTAGAGTGGGTTACGTGTGAGATGAATGTAATTGTGCAGTAATTTAAGCATTCTTTGGCATTGCCTTTATTTGGGATTGAAATTAAAACTGACCTTTTCCAGTCCTGTGGCCACTGCTGAGTTTTCCAAATTTGCTGGCATATGGAATGCAGCACTTTCAGAGCATCATCTTTTAGGACTTGAAAAAACTCAACTGGGATTCCACCACCTCCATTAGCTTTGTTTGTAGTGATGCTTCCTAAGGCCCATTTGACTTCACAATCCAGGATTTCTGGCTCTAGGTGAGTGATCATGCCATCATGATTATCTGGGTCATGAAGATCTTTTTTGTAGAGTTCTTCTGTGTATTCTTGCCATGTCTTCTTAATATATTCTGCTTCTGTTAGGTCCATACCATTTCTGTCCTTCATTGAGCCCATCTTTGCATGAAATGTTCCCTTGGTATCTCTAATTTTCTTGAAGAGACCTGTAGTCTTTCCCATTCTATTGTTTTCCTCTATTTCTTTGCAATGATCCCTGAGGAAGGCTTTCTTATCTCTCCTTGCTATTCTTTGGAACTCTGCATTCAAATGGGTATATCTTTCCTTTTCTCCTTTGCTTTTGGCTTCTCTTCTTTTCACAGCTATTTGTAAGGCCTCCTCAGACAACCATTTTGCCTTTTTACATTTCTTTTTTTGGGGGATGGTCTTGATCCCTGCCTTCTTCTTCAGGAACCCTATCAGATCTAATCCCTTGAATATATTTATCACTTCCACTGAATAATCATACGGGATTTCATTTAGGTCATACCTGAATGGTCTAGTGGTTTTCCTACTTTCTTCAATTTAAGTCTGAATTTGGCAATAAGGAGTTTATGTTCTTTGCCACAGTCACCTCCCAGTCTTATTTTTGCTGACTGTATAGAGCTCCTCCAGCTTAGGCTGCAAAGAATATAATCGATCTGATTTTGGTATTGACCATTTGGTGATGTCCATGTGTAGAGTGTTCTCTTGTGTTTTTGGAAGGGGGTGTTTACTATGACCAGTGCGTTCTTTTGGCAAAACTCTATTAGCCTTTGCCCTGCTTCATTCTGTACTCAAAGGCCAAATTTGCCTGTTACTCCAGGTATTTCTTGACTTCCTACTTTTGCATTCCAGTCCCCTATAATGAAAAGGACAACCCTTTGGGTGTTAGTTCTAGAAGGTCTTGTAGGTCTTAATAGAACCATTCAACTTCAGCTTCTTCAGCATTTCTGTTTGGGGCACAGATTTGGGTTACTGTGATATTGAATGGTTTGCCTTGGAAATGAATAGAGATCATTCTGTCGTTTTTGAGATTGCATCCAAGTACTGCATTTCAGACTGTTTTGTTGATTATGATGGCTACTCCATTTCTTCCAAGGAATTCTTGCTCACAGTAGGCTCTCTTCTCACTTTCTAAATGCAGTTTCTGCATTTCCTAGCTCCCGTCTTCCCATGGAGCTCTTCTCTTATTTCCCCTTTCACCAGTTCATTTTCACTCATCTTAGATATGCAATCAAACATAAAACTTCCTCAGGGAAGACTTTTCCCACTCTGGAGAAAGATTTGGGTCCTTCATTTTATGTTACCATGGAACCATGTACTTCTCTCAGAGCTGTTATGACACCTGTTATTTTACATTTATAATTTGGTAAGGGGCCTATTTCTCCCCACTTCCAGTGGACTACAACTCCATAAAGGCAGGACTATGTTTATTTTTGCTTAACATGCCAGCTTCAGGGCCTAAAGAAGTGTCTAACATGAACAGGCCATCAGTAAGTATCTACTGAGTGAATGAATAAACAAACTGGATATCAATTTCTTCATCTATAAAGTGGAAATCCATAAAGTGGGGGAAACTGTACATGATGGTAACAATATTAAAGAGACTGTTTTGTAGGTCAATCATATAATATTTTGAAAGTGCTTAATAATTAATCTATAAGTCACTATTCAATTTTCAAATATAAATTTGCTCTTTTACCATATACGTTTTGACAAGTGAATTTAAGCTTAGTGAAGCTTACTAGAAACGAAATTGTTCCCATGACTTTATGATATTTACAATTTAGCATTGAAAAAAATCTGTGAACTCTAAACACTCTTAAAAATATAGATACCAGGAAGAAGATGATGTTGACAAGACTGACTGGTAGCATTTATTGAAAGTTCTCATAAGTACTTTATCCTGTAAGGTACAATGCATGATACTTATTACTCCCATTGGCAGGAGGTGGGAGGGGTTTCAGGATGGAGAACACATGTACACCCATGGCATATTCATGTCAATGTATGGCAAAATCAATACAATATTGTAAAGTAAATAAATAAAACTAAAAAAAAGAAGAAAAAAAAAAACTTTACTGAAGTGATTCATGTAATAAGTGACAGAGACAGAAATGCCTGATTTCAAAGCTTGTGTTGTCAACTGTGAAATTTGGAAGCAACTCCATAAACTCTTCAAAAATGCACAAAGGTAAGATTCATGTCTTTGGTTTATACAATTCTAAGTTCTTCATTCTCAGTATATCACTTTGACTCTCTCTTCATGTGAGACACCATGGACGCCAGGCCTCCCTGTCCTTCACCATTTCCCAGAGTTTGCCCAAGTTCATGTCCACTGAATCAGTGACGCCATCCAACCATCTCATCCTCCATTGCCCTCTTCTCCTTCTGCCTTCAATCTTTCCCAGCATTAGGGTCTTTTCTAATGAGTTGGCTCTTTTCATCGTGTGGCTAAAGCATTGGAGCTTCAGCTTCAGCATCAGTCCTTCCAATGAGTATTCATGGTTTACTTCCTTTAGGATTGACTGGTTTTATTTCTTTACTGTCCAAGGTACTCTCAAGAGTCTTCTCCAGCACCACAGTTTGAAAGCATTAATTTTTCAGTGTTCTGCCTTCTTTATGGTCCAACTCTCACATCCACACATGACTACTGGAAAGACCAAAGCTTTGACTATATGGACCTTTGTCAACAAAATGATGTCTTTGCTTTTTAATACACTGTCTAGATTTGTCATAGCTTTCCTTTCAAGAAACAATCGTCTTCTGCTTTTATGGTTGCAGTCACCATCTGCAGTGATTTTAGAGCCCAAGAAGAGAAAATCTGTCACTGCTTCCACCTTTTCCCCTTCTATTTGCCATGAAGTGATGAGACCAGATGCCATGATCATAATTTTTTTTAATACTGAGTTTTAAGCCAGCCTTTTCACTCTCCTCTTTCACCTTCATCAAGAATCTTTTTAGTTCGTCTTTGCTTTCAGCCATTAGAGTGGTATCATCTGCATATCGTTGTTGATATTTCTCCCTGCAATTGATTCCTGCTTGTAACTCATCTAGTCCAGCATTTTGCATAATGTGCTCTGAATATAAGTTAAATAAACAGGGTAGCAATATACAGCCTTGTTGTACTCCTTTCTCCGTATCCATAGTTACCTATAATTCTATTCATATATTCCCTTCCCTCCCAACTGAGAGGAACAAGTTACTCTCTTTCCTTGATAACAGCTCTATTTTCATTTTTGGTCCAGTCTGTTGGGTGTTGGGGTCATCTCATTTTTTCTCTTCACCCATCCCTGTTTTCTGAGCTTCCTTCCCTTCATGCATCTATCATCTCAGTTTGTAAACATGCTTGGAGCTTTTTTATTTAAACAAACATAAGAAGTCCAAACATCAAAATCTTTCTCTTACCTCCTTCAACTTTAGTGATCTTCTCGCCTTTACGATCAATCTTATTCCAAGAGGCACAAATTATTTTTCTCCATTTCCTCTTTGAGGCCTTGAAGATGGCATCCAACTTCAATACCCAAATTTGCTCTTTCATCCAAAACTCTTGTCTTGGTTAACAATGTAATTATCTATCATTTACCTAAATCAAAAAGTTCAAAGTCTTCCTTATTTGCTCTCTTGTTCACTTTCCTCTGAAATGTTTCTCCAGTCTGCTCTGTAAATTTCTACTGATGCTTAAAGCAGGCCCAGACCACTTTTCAAGTAGACTATTTCTATACCTGCATCTAATATCCTTGCTGTTATTCTTTTTTACAGTCCACACTTTACATTAATGCACAGAATTATCCTTGTACAAAATAAATCAGACTGCGGGAGTCCCATTTTTAAGATTCCATGGGCTGCCATAAAGTTAGTTATGAGCAGTTGCCTGACTTATAGAGCCCCAAATGATCTAAACTGAACCAACCTTTTCAACTTTGTCTCCTAGTACCATTCCTTTATAATATTATAGTAAATCTCTCATTATTCTCTGAACTTCCATAACTTTGACCATCTAGTCTTTCTTTCTGGAATTCCATTTCCTCACTTCTCCACTCAGGAAATGCCCATGAATGTTTCAAGTCAGAATTCAATTCCTTTCCAAACCTTTTCTTACATTCTCTGAGAGAATCTGCCTCTCTCTTTCTTGGGGGCATATAGCACTCAACACTATGATTATAGCCTGGAGAACATTGTATGGTGATCTTCAGTTTGAGTCTTTCCCTCTGAAGTGTATGTTCTTTAAACACAGTTGCTGTGTCCTATTCTGCTTCTTTGATTCATTGTGTGCCAGTTTCCATATATACATATTTTTGCTCAAAAAATAAATGGAAAGAATACATCATCATCTATTAGTTGATTGTTTAGTCAAATGTGGAAGTTATAGCTGTCTACCTTTTCCATATTCTCTTTGGCCTGCTTACAATGGTAGTTAAGAATGACTTTAGTACATTAATCTCTACAATAAAGAATACAGTGGTTTGATGCAAACATTTTTGTAGGACATTTTTCCAGGGAAACTGATTTTCAAAGCTAAGGCACTGCCTATTAAATATTGCTCTTGTTTCTGCAAAACAATAATTTCACTTCATGTAGGATGGGAAGTTCTAGTACCTTGTCAAATTTTTATTTAAGCTTCTGACGTAATCCTCTGATGCTAATTCAGAGTTGCTATTTTTAAATGAATGCTTTCTTTGAACTGCCTTCTAATTCCTTGGGTAATTTCTGCTTATTATTAGTAGTTGAATAGTTGTGTCTGTGCACCAGGGTTCAAGAAAATAGCAACCATCTGCCAAGAACTACAGACCTTAGCCCTTGGTCTCTGGTATTCTGACAACACTGCCTTCTCTAACGGAAGTATCAGGACCTGGTGAACACGCTGTTAACACTCAGCTGTGGAAATATGAACACCCTATGGCCCGCAAGAGCTAAATCAAATCTCAACATGTTTCTTGCTAAAAAGAAGCCAGCAGGAGGTGGTGAATCTTCAAACAGGATTAAGTAATCGGCAATATTAAAAATTATCTGAGCTAGAAATGGAGCACGCCAGTTCTCAGGAGGTTAAGCCACTGGAAAAAAATAGATTATTCAACAGAGACAAAATATAGACCTCTGAAGAACTCACTCTGACAACTTACTTGTTAGCACGTACTGTTTGTTCTCAGAGAAGTCAGCTTTTGCATTTAGAGAAGTTGAAAGGTTCATTTCTCGAAACAGCCTGTCCTCAAGTTTTTTAACAGTTCTGTTAAACTGAGAGTGGGAGTCGGAGGATGAGTACAGTGGAAACATTCCAACCTTTTCAGTGACCTTTATAGATGCATGATAAGGAACTGTTCAATGTGCAAATAAATCAAGTTTCTACTAAGTTCCTTGAATGATGCTTTCTAAACCCCACTCTATTCTGAAACCAGTCCTCATAACATCTAAACCTCTGATTATTCAGAAAAAAAGAAATTACACAGTGAAGTGGAAACATCCAAGGGAAAGTACTGCTATTTACTATAATCAAACTACTGTAGGATAGTTTTATTTACATATTTAGTACATAAACAGCATGTATTTACGTAAGAATGGTGTGAATTATAGGGTGAGGATGGCAAGCTCCAAATCTCTGGATTTAACTCTAGCTCCTTAATTTACAAGTGCCATTTGGGCAATTTAACCCTTGTAAGCCTCAGTTCCCTCAAAGGTAAAACTGGGATAATAAAAGTATTTGTTTTATAGAGTTATTATAGATAATAAAGTGAGGCAGTACTAAGGGAGCACTAAACGAAAACCTAAACTTTATACTTAAAACATTAAGAGAATCAAATAGATGTTCAACATCTCTTCAGGTAGAGAAGCTTAGTTATCAGCAATCAGAGAATATAGAAGTACATCTAGTGAATCCTCTTTATCTATAAGCAAGAAAACTAAGCAGGCTTCATGCTGACCAAGATTTTTGTAAAAAGTATTCCATGAACTTTACAAGAAAATATTAGTTAATATATTTAAATGTCTTTAAAATAGACCAAAGTACATTTTAATGGAACAATAAGCTATCCAAAAAAAAAAGGCCATAATTAATGCTTTAGAAACTTAAAAAAGTTATCCCATAAAAAAAACTAGGCTTTAGTGATATAGAGAGTCATATTAATAGTTTTGCCTTTACAATCATTCTGTAAGTATTTTTAACAGTTTCATAGAGATGTAACAAATACCATACAATTCACTTAGTGTACCTTTTAATGGCTTTTAGCTTCCTCCTAGAGTTACTGAATCATAACCACAAAAGAAACCTCATAACAACTGGCTCTCATTCTCTACATTGCCCCAAACTCCTCTGGCCCTAGGTGATCACTGATCTACTTTCCGTCTCCAACCATTTGCCTATCTCTGGGCATCATAAAACATGTGGTCTTTTGTGACTAGCTTTGTTCGCTTAACGTGTTTTCAAGGTTCATTCATGTTGTAACATATATTAATATTCACTTATTATTATTGAATACTCTAACATTGCATGGACAGACCACATTTTATCTATCCATTCATTATTTGATGGTCATTTGAGTTGTTTTTACTTTTTGGCTATTGTAAATAATGCTGGTCTGAACATCCATGGAGAAATTTTTGAGGGAACCTATTTTTAATTTTTTTTAAAATTTTTAACTTTACAATATTGTATTGGTTTTGCCATATATCAACATGAATCTGCCACAGATATACACGTGTTCCCCATCCTGAACCCTCCTCCCTCCTCCCTCCTCCCTGCCTGTTACCATCCCCCTGGGTCGTCCCAGTGCACCAGCCCCAAGCATCCAGTATCGTGCATCGAACCTGGACTGGCAACTTGTTTCATATATGATATTATACATGTTTCAGTGTCATTCTCCCAAATCATCCCACTCTCTCTCTCTCCCACAGAGTCCAAAAGACTGTTCTATACATCAGTGTCTCTTTTGCTGTCTCTTATACAGGGTTATTGTTATCATCTTTCTAAATTCCATATATATGCATTAGTATACTGTATTGGTGTTTTTCTTTCTGGCTTACTTCACTCTGTATAATAGGCTCCAGTTTCATCCACCTCATTAGAACTGATTCAAATGTATTCTTCTTAATGGCTGAGTAATACTCCAATAAATGCTGGAGAGGGTGTGGAGAAAAGGGAATCCTCTTACACTGTTGGTGGGAATGCAAACTAGTACAGCCACTATGGAGAACAGTGTGGAGATTCCTTAAAAAACTGGAAATAGAACTGCCTATTTTTCATTTATCTTGAGTATTTACCCAAGAGTGGAATGGTTGGGTCATATGTTAACTTGATGTTTAGTATTTAAGAAACTGACTAACTGGTTTCCAAACTGGCTGCCCCGTTTTACATTCCCATGGGCAATATATGAGATTTCCAATTTCTTCACATCCTTGCCAAAGGTAATTGTCTTTCTGATTATAGCCATCTTAGTTAGTGTCAAGTGATATCTCAATGTGGTTTTCATTTATATTTCCCTAGTGATTAATGATGCTGAGCATCTTTCCACATGCTTATTGGACATTTCTATATTTTCTTTGAGGAAATGTTAGACCCTCTGACTATTTTTTTTAAAATTAGGTTATTTATTTTCTGGTTATTGAGTCATGAGTATATATTCTGAATTAAATTCCTTTATTAAGATATAGGATTTGCTAATATCTTCTCTTATTCTGTGAATTGTTACCTTCACACTTTTTTTTAATCTTTACATTTTGAACCAATTTTCTGTGAGCTAATCAGTTCAGGAATGACAAAACAATAACTGCTACTTTTCTAAGTCTTACTTGAGCTAAAAAACAATTAGAATTAAAAAAAACTTTTTTTAGATGTTGGCTACTCTTATCTAAATCAGAAAAAGAGGTTAAGAGTAAGGTGAAAATGGGAACTCATTTCTTCCAGAAATTTCTTGAAATATAAGTATGAACTGTAAGTAATTCCAATGAAAGAAAGTGAAGTCGCTCAGTTGTGTCCAACTCTTTGGGACCCCATGGACTGTAGCCTACCAGGCTCCTCTGTCCATGGGATTTTCCAGGCAAGAGTACTGGAGTGGGTTGCCATTTCCTTCTCCAGAGTATCTTCCCAACCCAGGGATCAAACCCAGGTCTCCCACATTGTAAGCAAGACGCTTTACCGTCTAAGCCACCAGGGAAGTCAGTTCCAATGAAACCAATTGTTAATTGATTTTCTTATGTAATTATTTCATTAATTAATTCAACTGTATAAGGAGATGTAAGAAACAAAGGTAATTGATGATTCCTTCAAATAATATAGTTTAAATATTATTTTAAAATAAGGTATAAATAGTCATAATGAATTTTTGAGAGTGATTGATTAAATATTGAGTAATTACTATGTCTCAGGTATTATTAAGCTTGTGGGAAACAGAAACACTATGATGAACTATTTGGGTTTAACTAGCTCTCATTCTAATGTGGGTAAATTACATGTTTCACATGTTGTGTGTAAAACATTGCAGTATAACGTCATTCATAAAGAAACAAAGCACCGTAGTAGGAAGATGTGGTCAGTTTTCCTTAGTGAGGTCAAAGGAGGTCCATGTAGAAGAAGCCTTATAAAAAGGGGGAAAGCTGCAAGCTCAACTAAAAGACAAACTCTATCTATGTATCTATCTATGTTCTATCATTTATCAAGGAAGGTGGGTATATGGGTGCACAGTAATCGATGAAAGACATCAGAAAACAGAAATATTCAATGTACAAGGCACAAAAAACAGAATTTTAAGATAATTTTTAAATTTTGAACTTGGAAGATTGAGAGGAAGCTTCTAGTAACTCCTACGAATAATAGAAAAAAATTTCTTTCTCCTCCTTTCACATGCTAGAAGTTTTATAAAAGCCATGAATTTTAAAATAAACCAAAATAAATTGTTTGAAAAGCCCTTTGTGTCACTTTCTTTCCCTCCTTTCTCCTTCATCAGGATCTTGAGAGAGAATTCAGAACAGAACTGAGTGTCACAATTCTTGTCTGATTCTAGAGATTGCAGACTTTCTTCATGGCATCAGTGCTGATGCCATGAAGACAGACTTAAAATATCTCTTCTTGGCTTTGAATGTGAAGCAGAAGCCAAGTAAGAGCTGCTTCCCCAAGCCAGAACCAGACATCACACTTGTTCCCACATGCTTCCTCTTAAGTAGACGATGACATCATTATCCACCGGATTCTCAACCACCATGCATTTTATTCTAGGGAAGATACAGAGAGTACACAAGGGATAGGTTTTTTTTTTTTTTTTTTTCCATTTTGTTATTATCATTGTCTTACTAACTGGACATCTACTATAAACAGGATATTTTTCCCGGCTTTGCATATTTCAATAGTAAAAGATACTGTCTCAATTTTTAAGGACTCTTTTGTTTTGAGAGAGGGGCAAGTAGAGAAGTTTATTTTTCCCTATTCAATATTTTTTGGTTGTTATTTCTCTAAGAGCAACTAGACTCCCCGTTTAAGAAACTCTGGCCATTAATTTTATTTCAAGTTTAGTTTAGAAGACAGAATTATAGTTTAGATTTGTTTCAAATTTATATTCACAGCTTACATTTATCTAAATTTAATATCCACAGCTACTGAAATTGGAAATAAACAGAATTGGTATTGAATAGAGACTTACAGTTTTTCTCTTCAAAATTTTCACGTTAGTAATATCATACCTGTCACACAATTCTTACCTGGAAGTCAAAAGTCCAAGTGCCTCCAAAGGGTGAGAGAATTTCCATCTTCTTAAAATGGTATGCATTTCTGAAACAGTTCTTTCATCCCATCCAGGGGCACTTCCCAAGACCAAAGGAAGGGAGCAGTTTTCATTGTTGCAGTAGAAGCGGTAAAACCATAAGTATCTTCTCTTTTCCTCAGAGAGGCTGCAAAACCAGATTGGAAGTGATAATTTACTGGAGTTTGTGACACTAACACATGTTTGTTATGAACAGTCAGTGCAAAATATTAGGTCTAGTTCTTTGATTTTTAGTTTCTTTTGGAAAATAAGTCCTTTATCTTCTTGGGACAGTTTGATAGGTTATTTTATCAGATTATTTCCCACTAACTTTAATATTTTATAGAAAAATTAAATAAAATGTACTTCAGTTCAGATAATTCACATGTATTTTTCCTTGCTCTTATCTTTGCCACTTTTTAAAAAATGTCATTCTGGTTAGCAAAGTTTCTGTCTCCTTTAAGGCAGACCAAGTTTATCAATTCTGCCACATGTACTACTTAGAACAAAGATTCTCAACCATTTACTTTCTTACTGTATTTGGAAATTAACTTAGACCCAAGTGGGCCTGTGGAGAAATGGCACATTTTAAAGATGATATTCCTTCATTTTGAAGCAAGTTTCATCAGAGGTCAGAAAACTTTTTGCTCTAAACTTCAGAAACAAAGATCTCATTTCAGCCCCGGATTCTGGCTTTAAATTCTTAGAGTTTGCTGGAAGTTTGGAGTTAAAATGCCAGTGAATAGGACTTTTTCACATGCACAAGTGTGTCCCTCAGAAGATCTAGATCTGGGACAAGGGCCATTGATTCACTGACAGTTTACCGTGTTTTGCTTACACTCAAGGAAAGGCATTCAAGACCACAGTTGAACTGAAGGACAGCATTTCTCACACGACAATGACAGCTTTTCAACACTGTCTCCTCCAAACTGACACTCTGTCGCTCAGCTTTCATTAACTAAAACTCCCAGGAAGGGATAGCAAGAATTATTAACAGATTTTAAATATCATTATATCTCTATACTATCTTCTGAAATCCTCTCCCTCTGCAAAATGAATGAAACGAATTACAGAGGATGGTTTTTGAGGTACATTTGGGCTCTTTTTCTCTTTTGTCACTACCTTCTTCACCAGAAACCCCCCAGAAGAAAAATATTCCACAATAAAATTATTACTATGCTACTAAAACTAATTATTTTGTTTTAACTGAATTCATTTTTCAATATTGAACAATGCCTTTTTCTCTTTTATTGAAGCATAATTTACATAAAAGAGAATGCATGGATTCAGTTAATTAAATTTTGACAAATGCACATATCAAGCATAATAAAATCCACACTCTTTTCAAGATATAAAACAGTTTCTTATGCTACCAGAGGCAAGCAGTAGTACGACATCTTTCACTTTAGACAAATAATATCTACTTTCAAACTTCATATAAACAGAATCATGAATATTTTTTATTTATAGCTTCTTTCACTAAGTATATTTTTTTGAAATTATCCATACTGTTGAGTATATCAGTAGATTATTTCTTTCAGTTAATGAGTATTACTCCTTTATATGAACATACCACCATTTGCTTATCCTTTCTCCTATCTGATGGATACTGGGAGTGTTTCCTGTTCTGGAATGTTATGAATAAAGCTTTTGTGAACATTTGTGTGCATGTATTTGTACAGGTGTATTTGCATTTCTCCTACGAAATACCATGGAGGGAAATGATTTGGTTGTATGTCATGTGTTTATCTTTTGAAGAAACTGCTTTCTGAAGCAGTTGTTGCATTTTACATTATCAGGGGTAGGGTATGACAGAACCAGTTGTATAGCATTCTTGCCATTCTTTAATTTTGCCCATTAAAAAATATTATCCATGTCACTGCAGTTTAATTAAAAGCATACTGATCATTTGAAAAAAAAATTACACTTTCTACCAGATTATAATTGTATTTTTATCACTAATTTTGGAACAACTAGAACTGTCATCTTAACAATAATGGTTATTCTAATCAATGGCGGGATATATCCTTCCATTTACTGAGGTTTTCTTTAATTTCTCATAGCAAAGTTTTGCATTTTTAAGTATGTGTGTGTTAGTCACTCAGTCATGTCTCATTCTTTGCAACCCCATGGACTCTAGCCCTTCAGGCTCCTCTGTCCATGGAATTCTCCAGGAAAGAATACTTAAGTGGGTTGTATTCCCTTCTGCAGGGGATAGAGATGTTGATTTTGTAAATATCAACATTGATCAAATTTAGAAAAATGAAATTTATTTTCTATTTTTTACTGGAATATAGTTGCATTTTGTACATTAATCGCAAATGCTATGATCTTACATAATTACCTGTCTAAAAATAGAGACAGTTTTATTTCTTTCTGACTTTTACACATTAAAAACTTTTTTTTTTTCCTGTGATAGTACACTGGCTAGGACTGACAGTACAACACTGAAGAGGAATATTTAGGCAAGCATCTTTGTTCCCAACCTTAGGGGGAAAACATTTATTAGTGCATCATTTAATATAATGCTAACTCTAGCTTTTCCTATAGATCCAGATTCAACCCCGGAGTTGAATGTTGAGGAAGTTCCACTCTATTTCCAGTTTTGAGAGTTTTTATCATGAACTGGTGCTGAATCTTGTCAAATTTTTTCCCCCAAATATATCAAGATGGTATGATTTTCCTTATATATCTTTTTCAGTTCTTTTAATTTTAATCTAGCTGAATTCTTGTATTTAAAATATGCACCTGTAAACAACATAAAGTTGGATATTACTTTTGCAATGTAGGCTAACAATTTCTTCCTTTTAATTGGGGTTTTTATTTATATTTAATGGAATATTGATATGATTCAGTTTAAATCAACCATGTTGCTATTAATTATTTTTGTCCAAATTATTTCTTTTATTTCTTCTTTCTTTTGGATTAAAAAAAATAATTTCTGTTATCTTTTTTACTTTTAAATGTACTCTTAAAATCTGGGGGTTATGGTTTCTGTCAAGATTATAATATTCTTCTTTAGCACATCATGGGCGTGTATGAATACTCAGTTGCTAAGTGGTGTCCAGCTCTTTGTGACCCTGTAGACTGTCAGTCAGTCAGTCAGTTCAGTTGCTCAGTCATGTCCGACTCTTTGCGACCCCATAAATCATAGCACGCCAGGCCTCCCTGTCCATCACCAACTCCAGGAGTTCACTCAAACTCATGTCCATTGAGTCGGTGATGCCATCCAGCCATCTCATCCTCTGTCGTCCCCTTCTCCTCCTGCCCCCAATCCCTCCCAGCATCAGGGTCTTTTCCAATGAATCAACTCTCTGCATCAGGTGGCCAAAGTATTGGAGTTTCAGCTTCAGCATCAGTCCTTCCAATGAACACCCAGGACTGATCTCCTTTAGGATGGACTGGTTGGATCTCCTTGCAGTCCAAGGGACTCTCAAGAGTCTTCTCCAACACCACAGTTCAAAAGCATCAATTCTTCAGTGCTCAGCTTTCTTCAAAGTCCAAATCTCACATCCATACATGACCATTGGAAAAACCATAGGCTTGACTAGACGGACCTTTATTGGCAAAGTAATATCTCTACTTTTCAATATACTATCTAGGTTGGTCATAACTTTCCTTCCAAGGAATAAGTGTCTTTTAATTTCATGGCTGCAATCACCATCTGCAGTGATTTTGGACTACAGTCTTTTCATTTATTCTATCTTTGGGATTTCCCAAGCCAGAATACTGGAGTGCATTGCCATTTGCTCCTTCAAGGGATCTTCCTGACCCAGGGATCAAAGCCATGTCTCCTGCATTGGCAGGCAGATTCTTTACCACTGAACCAGCCAACCACAGTTATTACACTGCTTTATGCATAAGAGCCTTAGAATACTATGCTTTTATTTTTCTATTTCTCATTCTTATTTTTTTTATTTTTTCTTATTTTATTTTTATTTATTATATGCCCAGTTGTACATTATGATTATTTTTAGTTAAATATTTTTTTTATGCTTTAAAATGATTTTTTAAAATTTTATTTTATTTTTAAATTTTACATAATTGTATTAGTTAAATATTTTTAAAAATAAATTAATAAACATGAAAAATGTATATCTTTATTATCTAGATATTTCCCTTCATGGTACTTTTCATTTACTCCTGTAGATTTGAATGTCCATCTTTTTTCAGCCTAAAGTATTTTCTTTAAAATTTCTTACAGTACAGATGAGCTTATAATTAACTAACTCAGCTGTGTTTAGTTGAAATGTTTTAATTTTGCCTTAATTTTTGAAATGCAATTTTACTGGTTATAGAACTTTTAAGGTGATAGAGTTTCTTTTCTCCTTTCAAAATGTAAGATAACTTATAATGTCTTTTGGTTTCCATAGTTTCTAATGAGAAATATGAAGTTAATGAGAAATCTGTAGAATTATAGTTCATCCCATGAATGTGATTTGTTGACTTTCTCTGAAGCCTTAGAAAAATTTTATATTTATCTTTTCAGAAATTTGACTATGGTGTGCTTAGGTGATGTGTGTGTGTGTGTGTATGTGTTTGGAATTTGCTAAGTTTCTTATATCTGTAGGTGATTTTTTAAAAATTAAACTTGTAAAATTTTAGCTATTATCTCTTTAAGAATTTTTTTTCTTCACTATCTCTTTTCTTTCCTGTGTGTCCAATACATACATATTACATTGCTTGATAATTGTCCTATAGGTCACAAAGCTGTATCACTATTTTCAGGTTTTTTTCTTTCTGTACTTCAACATGGATAATTTCTATCGCCCATTCTTTAAACTCACTGTTCTTTTTTTTTTTTCATTATGCAATCTATTAAGCTTTTCCAGTGATTTTTAAAAATTTTAATACTGTGTTTTTCAGTTCTTAAATTTCCATTTTTCTACTTCTTTTTTTTTTTAGTGGTTTATTTATTATTTATTTTTTAATTTTTTTAATTTTATTTTTAAACCTGAAACAATGTATTAGTTTTCCCAAACATCAAAACGAACCCGCCACAGGTATACATATACTCCCCATCCTGAACCCTCCTCCCTCCCCACACCATCCCTCTGGGTCGTCCCAGTGCACCAGCCCCAAGCATCCAGTATCGTGCATCGAACCTGGCCTGGCAACTCGTTTCATTTGTTCACCCATATGTATTTTTTAATTTAAACCCATAAATACCTTTATAACAGTTGTAAAATATTTGATGGAGGAGGAAATGGCAACCTGCTCCATTGTACTTGCCTGGAGAATCCAATGGACAGAGAAGCCTGGCAAGCTATAGTCCATGGGGTTGCAAAGAGTTGGACACAACCAAAGCAACTTAGCACACATGCAAAATATCTGAAGCTGTTTCTATTAACTGCCTCCTTCAATCCTGGCCTATGGTTATGTATTCCTGACTCTTCCTATGTTTAGCAATTATTGGTTGTACACTAAACATTTAAAATCCTACATTGTTCAGAGTCTGCATTTTGCTGCATTTGAGTGCTGAATGTTTCCAGTTTTTTTTTTTTTTTTTAAGGAGGCAGTTTAATTACTAGTAGATCAGCTTGATTCTCTTGGGGTCTGTTTTTATGATGTGTTAGACTAGGCCAAGCACAGTCCTAAATCTTGAGCTAGAGCACATTTACTCCTAATATGCATCTTTCTGATTTCTTTATTGAGTGCTGAGGTGTTCTGTGATCTTTCTGCATCATTACTGGTCAGAAAATTTATGTCTCCCAGCATTGTACAACCTCTAGAATCTACATTTATTTCATATCTCCCTGTAGCAGTTCTTTTGCTATAAAATCCCCATGTGCTTATGAGTGGCTCAGTACTCAGCTGAATATATAAGGGGACACCACTACATATTTCTGAAGCTCCTATTCTGTGGATATGCCTTTCTCTACTATTATTCTCTGGAAATTCTAGCTGTCTCAAAATTATTAAACTCTGTGATCTCTGCCTTATTTATTTATTTTTTAATCTCAGGAGGTAAGACCTGCCTGCTCTTCTTTAATTATAACTTCCAGAGCAATGATACAGAAAATGTCTCTGGGTCCGAAGGCCTTTTTACTCATGGCTTCACCTCAAGCCTTCTCTGCTCAATTTCTGAGAGCAGTTGCTTTATATGTATTTCTCTTGTATCATATTTCTTTAATTCAGGAGGACTAGTTTAGTAATATAATAGGTAACCTTCATGGCTAGAGGTGGAGGCATTATATCTTTCAAAACATTTGTTTTTTACCTTATGTTCTGAGATTTTCCTTACATTAGATACTTTTCTTTAGAGGTCATAAAGAAGGTATTCTTATTTTTACAAATGTTATAGTACATTTTCACCAAACTTCATTGAGTCTGAACTTCTCGACTGCTTACATTTAACCAATTTGAAAGAAGACAAGTATGTCACCAACTAAATGATAAAATGTGGTATTTGGAAAATGAATTTAATCTGTTTCTAACATAAGTTTTATCACATTGAAGACTGTTCTCCATCTGTTTTCACAGTCCTGAATGAAACTGTACTCTACTGAGCATTAATAATTGTATTTGAGTAAGTAAAACAGAAAAATGTTGCTTATTTCATGTATAAGTTATAAACTTAAATAGAAAACTGAAGCATAAAACCAATTAGAATTCACTGGGGCTAATTTAAAAACACAAACCTTTAATATTTAAAGGCAGTTTTTGTGCTTATTTATTTGTTGGTTTTGATATTTTTTGTTCGAACATATTTAAAATTTCAAAGGATAGCAACTTTTTTTTTTTCAGATCTCAGGGAGCCCTCCTCAGCTCCCCAAGGATAGCAACTTTTTATATTTTAAAAAATCTCTCATACAAATATATCAGTCTCTGATATGTGACATACTTGTTAAATGTAAAGCTTTATATTTTTGAATAAGAACTATCAAAACATGCTTCATCTAATTAAGATGGCAATAGTCTAGAATAATGATGGATCATCAAAATATGTGTCATAAGGACTATGAGAATCCTTAAGGTCATTTTTATACCAAACTCTATGCCAAGGAACTTTATCCTTTATAACATTTATTTTACACATATTATTTATCAGGCACAATGTAGAACACTGGATATGTAGTAATAAACAAGATAGGTTCCTGGTTCTCTTGGTTCTCACAAACAAATGAGGAAAAAAAACACATTAATGAACAAGATGATACTAGATTGTGTTATGTGTGATAAAAAAGGTAATAAGAGAGATTGTAAAGAGGGAAAAACTTCATTCGATAGGGTCATAAAAGAAGGTCTCTTTGAGAAGATCACAATTAAGTGAGGACATACAGGTTGAGGGGCTTCTCTGGTGGCTCAGATGGTAAAGAATCTGCCTGTAATGCAGGAGATCCGGTTTCGATCCCTTGGTGGGAAAGATCCCCTGGGGGAGGAAATGGCTACCTACTCCAGTGTTCTTGCATGGAGAATTCCATTGACCTAGGAGACTCACGGGCTACAGTCCATGGGATTGCGAAGAGTCAGACATGATTGAATGACTAGCATTTTAACACTTACACTACAAGATGAGATGATACAGCCATGTGAAGAACTAGGAAGGAGTATTTCATGAAGAGGAAATCCCAAATAAGAAGACCCTGAGATAGGAGAGGGAATGGCACATGTGAAATATGTGAAGTAAAGAGATGTCATTGGCTTGAAGTGAATGAGGAAAAGAGTAGGATGCATGGAAATTAGAGCTCAGGGCAGTAACAAGATTACCCGAAACTAGTTTTTGCAGTGGTCATGTATGAATGTGAGAGTTGGACTGTGAAGAAAGCTGAGTGCCGAAAAATTGATGCTTTTGAACTGTGGTGTTGGAGAAGACTCTTGAGAGTCCCTTGGACTGCAAGGAGAGCCAATCAGTCCATCTTAAAAGAGATCAGTCCTGGGTGTTCATTGGAAGGACTGATGTTGAAGCTGAAACTCCAATACTTTGGCCACCTGATGCAAAGAGCTGACTCATTGGAAAAGACCCTGATGCTGGGAGGGATTGGGGGCAGGAGGAGAAGGGGATGACAGAGGATGAGATGGCTGGATGGCATCACCAACTCAATGGGCATGAGTTTGGGTAAACTCTGGGAGTTGGTGATGGACAGGGAGGCCTGGCATGCTGCGGTTCATGGGGTCACAAAGAGTTGGACATGACTGAAAGACTGAACTGAACTGAACTGAACTGAAATGCTTAATCACATTCAACACCTCAGTCTGGAAGGTCTCAAATTAATTCCTCTTCCAGAAAATGACTCTAACATCTGCCCAGTTCAGCAATTTCAAACCTTAGACTCTTCAATGAATTACCTTGATTATTTGGTTTCTCATTTGGCTTCACCCCTATTTACTATTAATAAACGAAGATCATGGCATCCAGTCCCATCACTTCATGGGAAATAGATGGGGAAACAGTGGAAACAGTGTCAGACTTTATTTTTCTGGGCTCCAAAATCACTACAGATGGTGACTGCAGCCATGAAATTAAAAGACGCTTACTCCTTGGAAGGAAAGTTATGACCAACCTAGATAGCATATTGAAAAACAGAGACATTACTTTGCCAACAAAGGTCCATCTAATCAAGGCTATGGTTTTTCCTGTGGTCATGTATGGATGTGAGAGTTGGACTGTGAAGAAGGCTGAGTGCTGAAGAATTGATGCTTTTGAACTGTGGTGTTGGAGAAGACTCTTGAGAGTCCCTTGGACTGCAAGGAGATCCAACCAGTCCATTCTGAAGGAGATCAGCCCTGGGATTTCTTTGGAAGGAATGATGCTAAAGCTGAAACTCCAGTACTTTGGTCACCTGATGCAAAGAGTTGACTCATTGGAAAAGACTCTGATGCTGGGAGGGATTGGGGGCAGGAGGAGAAGGGGATGACAGAGGATGAGATGGCTGGATGGTATCACTGACTCGATGGACGTGAGTCTGAGTGAACTCTGGGAGTTGGTGATGCACAGGGAGGCCTGGCGTGCTGCGATTCATGGGGTCTCAAAGAGTTGGACACAACTGAGTGACTGATCTGATCTGATCTGATCAAGTCATGCCTTTTCAACTCCAAGATATGCTCCAAATCTAGCCATTACTATCAATGTCCACAATGTCCACTGCCATTGCCCTCGTTCTAGTGACCACAATCTTCTGCCTAAAATATTACATCAGCTACTTTACTGTATTGCTCTCTTCCTCTTTTCAGTTTAGTTCAGTTGCTCAGTCATGTCTGACTCCTTGCGACCCCATGAACCACAGCACGCCAGGCCTCCCTGTCCATCACCAACTCCAGGAGTCCACCCAAATCCATGTCCATCGAGTCGGTGATGCCATCCAATCATCTCATCCTCTGTCGTCCCCTTCTCCTCCTGCCCCCAATCCCTCCCAGCATCAGAATCTTTTCCAATGGGTCAGCTCTTCGCATCAGGTGGCCAAAGTATTGGAGTTTCAGCTTCAACATCAGTCTTTCCAATGAACACTCAGGACTGATCTCCTTTAGGATGGACTGGTTGGATCTCCTTGCAGTCCAAGGGACTCTCAAGAGGCTTCTCCAACACCACAGTTCAAAAGTATCAATTCTTCTACGGTCAGCTTTCTTTATAGTCTAACTCTCACATCCATACATGACTACTGGGAAAACCATGGCCTTGACTAGATGGAACTTTGTTGACAAAGTAATGTCTTCCTCTCTTACTTCCTCTCTAAACCATCCTTCAACTTATAGCCAAAAGGATCACTCAAAAAGATTATTTAGATCCCATGACTACCCTGTTCAAAACCTTTAAATAATCTCTTATTCTTGGAATAAAATGTTTTATTATATTATATATCTCACACACATGAAGCATTGCTTTCTTAGTTTTGTGCTTTTCCATGTTGGTAATGAGAGCATCATAAGCTGTGGCTTGCTACTACTACTGCTGCTAAGTCGATTCATCCGTGTCCGACTCTGTGCGACCCCATAGATGACAGCCCACCAGGCTCCTCTGTCCCTGGGATTCTCCAGGCAAGAATACTGGAGTGGGTTGCCATTTCCTTCTCCAATGCATGAAAGTGAAAGTGAAGTCACTCAGTTGTGTCCGACTCTTCGCGACCCCATGGACTGCAGCCCACCAGGCTCCTCCGTCCATGGGATTCTCCAGGCAAGAGTACTGGAGTGGGGTGCCATCTCCTTCTCCGAAGCTGTGGCTTAGAGATTACCAAATATTAAATACAAACAGTAAGTACACAGAATTAGTAATCTCTTATAATTCTTCCTGGGATATCTCTTTCCCAGAGAATTGCTGTTTGACAAAATTTAAGTACTCCTTTAGTTACTAATTTAGTGGTATTAAAACATAAGCTATTTCTGTTCTTGTTTAATGTCATTATAATTAAATTTTACATATTCTGGTTTATCAAAACAATTTCCTATCTAACTGAAGAACAATGGTTTATCACTGTTAAATGCTGATCTGTATCTATCAGTTTCTGCTTTGTCATTCTGAACTGAATATTTTCCAATCTTTTTATTTTTCCTTTGACCAAAGGTAAAGTTTCTGAGTGTCACAAGGAAAAAAAAAATCTTAAAAAAACCCACAATTACTAACTTAGCTCCTAAGTATTAGTGGATCATCCAACAGGTGTGATTGTAGGAAACGAGAGGAGTTATGTGGGAAGGAAGGTTCACTCTTAACAGATATGAGTGCTTCTAGAATGATTGCTGGTATCATGAAATGCAGGCAAAATTCCCTCCCAAGAACTGGGTCACTTACAGTATGGGAGTCTGTTTCTGTGACAGTCTGGCAATATGTTTTAAACATTCTTTTGGTGGTTCTTCAAGATCATTTTCATTCTCTTCAGAATCAGGTTTCATATACTCCCACTCAGTTGCTGGAAAATCAATCTGAAATAACAAAAAGATGATTTGCCATGTATCAAATGCCTGAAAAATGCATCATTAATTTAATGATCTCTCTTAGATTTATAGAAAATAAAGCAAAGGGCAGGAAAATATCTTATGTTTCCTGTGATGTTTATTATTTAACAATAATTTTAGAAGAATCATTAGGGTTTTGACTTGGTGTTTAAATATACATGATATTTGGTAAATCCTCAATTATTTATATAAATGGTATATAAATTTGTAGTCTGTAACTTTGAGAAAAAATAAAAAATAATATTTATTAACTTTTCATAAAGTTAAATGCTACATTTTTATGTAATGCTGAAATTATACCCTTTTTGTATTTCATTACTAAATGTCGATTATTAAATGATGAAAATTATAGATTGTAATCACACTTTTTTCATGTAATCACTTGAGAAAATAAAATAAGTAACTTTATGTTGGTCTCTACTACTTAACGGAGAAGGCAGTGGCACCCCACTCCAGTACTCTTGTCTGGAAAATCCTATGGACAGAGGAGCCTGGAAGGTTGCAGTCCATGGGATCGCTGAGGGTTGGACACAACTGAGCGACTTCACTTTCACTTCCATGCATTGGAGAAGGAAATGGCAACCCACTCCATTGATCTTGCCCGGAGAATCCTAGGGACGGGGGAGCCTGGTGGGCTGCCGTCTATGGGGTTGCACAGAGTTGGACACAACTGAAGTGACTTAGCAGCAGCTACTACTTAAAATCTGTAAGTCTGTGAACCACCTTGTAGACATGACAGTGAACTCTTCTCTGGTAAAGATCTGTTTTGCAAGTGTAAAACCAAACAGAATATGCTTGCTGTGGCTCTATAGTTCAGTTTTACAGACAAGGCTAGAATGCAGAACTTCTTTTTTCCTGGCTTAACATGCCTCCCACTAGACGACATTTAAGTGATAACCTGATTCTAGTTATTTACTGGAATCAACATTTGTCATTGTTGTTGTTCAGTTGCTCAGTCATGCCTGATTCTTTCGTGACCCCATGAACTATAGCCCACCAGGCTCCTCTGTTCATGGGATTTCTTGGGTAAGAATACTGGAGTAGGTTGCTGTTTTCTTCTGCAGGGGATATTCCTGACCAGGGATCAAATCCACATCTCCGGCATTGGCAGGGAGATTCTTTACCACTGAGCCACCAGGGAAGCCCAGTAAATAAAATGGTAGTTATCAAAAAATACAGTTTCCAAGTATGTAAATGAGATAAATATTTTCAGCCCCATATAACGCTTAGGAGGTTTCCCTGGTGGCTCAAATGGTAAAAGAATTTGCCTGCAATGTGGGAGACCCAAGTTTGATCCCTGGGTCAGAAGACCCCTTTGCCTGGAAAATTCCATGGACAGAAAAGCTTGGCACAATACAGTCCATGGGGTCATAGAGTTGGACATGAATGAGTGAGTTTCACTATTCATAGTACTTAAGAGTATCACTTTTTTTTTTCATTTTCATATCAGAAAATCTAAAGAATTTATTTTTCTTTGCTGATCTATGTTAGATTGTGATCTCAGAGATACTTTCCCAAAAATATGTGTTAATGTACAACATTTTCCCTAGAATTCTTTTGAGTTCTATGCATTATGGAGGAGGAGAAAGGCAAACATTAACAATTAAAATAGGATTGAATATATACAAAGCCCCCCAAGCTATGCTTCAAGTTAATAATGGCAAACATGTGACACTTCTGTGGTCATGACGCACTAAACTTGGCCTTAGTCTTATTTTTTTCTTTAATAGAGTGCTACAGGAGCTCTCTACTAATGTGTTCACTTAATGTACCATGACACCTACTGTTCCATTCTTGCCTCAAAGAGTTAAGGAGGCTTTCTTCCAGGGTACAGGAAAATATTCAGATCCAATCATGCACACTTATAATTCACACTTCCTTATACACTGAATATTGACTTCTTGTGTTCCATTTATCTGCTCTGCTTTTACTCTCTCCTTCATCCTTCTCCATTTACACTTGGCCACCATGGTTCCTACTATGGCTTCATGTTTTGGAATTCCTTGAAGGAGCTGCTGTGAATGTTCCTAGTGTTCATGTTCACATAACTATGCCAATAAGATGTTCATGTACTTGCTCAGGCCCCCGTGATTCTACCACCTTGTTCAAAGAAATGAACCTGGGCTGTAGGTGTAGTTTGGATATAAGGCATATGCATATTGGACCATAAGTTCTATGCAGTTCAAGGGAAGGAATGATGTCTACCAACTAGATGGCAATTGCTGTGAGTCTGTGGAAGGAGTTGTAAAAGAAGGGGTGAAGAAAAAGGAAGCTATGCTACACTCAGACAAAAATGTACTGTGTTCTAAGGATCATGTACCAATAATATTACTGTGGTATTAGAGTGGTATATCTCTATACCACTCTAAATCACTCATGCATATGAGTGGTATATTTATACTGTGGGTGGGGTATATATATACTATATATAGATATAGTATATATCTATACTATAGATATAGTATAGTATCTATACTATACCCTGATAGCTCAGCAGGTAAAGAATCTGCCTGCAATGCAGGAGACACAGGAGATGCTAGTTCGATCCCTGAGTCAAGCAGTAACTCACTCCACTATTCTTGCCTGGGAAATCCCATTGATGGAGAAGACTGGCGGGTTATAGTTCAAAGGGTAGCAGAGTCAGACACGACTGAGTGACTAAGCACGTTTCTACATTGTAATACTATTCAACAATAAAAAAAATAAGTGAATACTGATATATGATACAAAGTGGATGAATTTTGAAACTTTATGCTAAAGGAAAGAATCCAGCCACAACAGAACACATACTCTATAATTCCATTTACATGAAATGTACAGAGTAGGTGAATCTATAGCGACAGAAAGTATGTTAGTAGTTGCTTAGATTTGGGGACTGGAAAACAATAGCTAAAAAGTATGAGATTTCTTCATAAAAATGAAAATGCTCTAAAACTGGTGTTGGTTGAGATTAGTTGTACATATCTGTGAAAATACTAGAAAACATTGAATTGTATACTTTAAATGAGAGGATTGTATGGTATGTGACATATGTCTCAATAAAGCTTTAGAGAAATTCTCTCAAGGAGAATATACATACTGAGAATAGCAATGGGCAGCAGACAGAACCCGTCAACAGAAGGGACAAGCAAAAGAAAAGGAGTGGGAGAAGAAAACAGAAAAAGGATAACCAAAGAGAGTGTGAAGAGAAACCTAAGAGAGCAATATCAGCACAGTCAGAGGAGAAGAGTGTTCTGTACTGGGGAAGTTGCTGTTTAGTCACCAAGTCATGCTGGTCTCCTTTGTGACCCCATGGACTATAGCCAGCCAGGCTCCTCTGTCTATGAGGATTCTCCAGGCAGGAATACTGGAGTGGGTTGCCACTTCCTCCTCCAGACCCAGGGATGGAACCCACATCTCCTGCGTCTCCTGCAATGGCAGGCGAATTGTTCACCACTGAACTCCTTCGGAAGGCCCATAATAGGGAAGAGATAGTGCCAAAAACTGTACAGAGAGGACTAGAATGAAGAGGTATGAAAACCAGTACTGGGTTTGGCAACTAGAAATTAGGAGGTTATCTGACAGCAGTGTGGTGAGGACAAATAAACCAGAATATAGTGTATTTAGAATGAATGGTCGGGGGAGACTTCTCCGTCAGTCCAGTGGTTAAGACCTCGCCTTCCATTCAGGGAGTGTGGGTTCAATCCCTGGTTGGGGAACAAAGATCCAACCTACCTTGTGGACAAAAACACAAAACATGAAACAAGAAATATTGTAACAAATTCAATAAAGACTTTTAAAATGGTTCACATAAAAAAAAGAAAAACTTTAAAAAAATAGAATGAATGGGAAACTAAGTAGAGAAATATAAACTAGAACAAGAGCAACATTAACTAAAACAACTCTGCTCTTAGTGATTAAATTATGAGTCACTGTACTAGACTGTATACAGGGAGAGGGAAGAAGATGAGGGAGATACACATTGATTGGATCATATAATAATTTGTCTCCATGTCTGAATTCATATCTGTGCGTGCATGCTAAGTTGCTTCCCTATATGGCCTGTAGCCCTCCAGGCTTCTCTATCTGTGAGATTCTCCAGGCAAGAACACTGGAGTGGGTTGCCACGTCCTCCTCCAGGGAATCTTCCTGAGACAGAGAATGAACCTGCGTCACTGACATCTCCTGCATTGGCAGGAGAAATCTTTACTACTAGTGCCACTTGGGAAGCTCAGAACTCAGATCTACTTCACTCTATTCACCGCTTCCAGTCTGCAGCATAGTGTGAAGAAAAGAAGGCTGACTGGAAGGAATTAAGTTCTGTAACATATTATAACCTGCATCATACCATAATTGTCATCTTTTAATAACATAGACAATCAGCAAAGCACAGACCAGAAAGAAGTTGAACAGGCATAGTACAATCCTCTCACTGTATGGAGGTGGAAAGTGACTTGTTCAGTCATAACGTTTATTGTTAAAGAGCTAAGACTAGACTCCGAATCTCCTGACTCTGAGCCTCATGTCTTTCCCTGTGACTCACACTGACTCCTTAACACAAACACTGGTTGCAGAACTTGCTTCTAATTTCCTCACCATCTCATAATCCTTAGGTTGAAAATTCTGCTCTAAATTTAGCTGTGTGTAATTAGAATGAGACTAGTTATTAAGGCTTTTAACTTTATTACCTTAATACCTCTTACTTTATTTTGTATATTTCATCATCAATTGAAAAAATTCTGAGATGTTTCCATCTATGTCTATATCATGTGAAATTATTTTGCAAGAGCAGATAATTGAACATTTTTTCACCCTGTTGGATGATTTCCATATGATTTTCTCCTTTTCTTGTAAGATAAATTTTGTCATAGGGGCTTCCCAGATGGCTAAGAGGTTAAAAAAAAAAAAATCTACCTGCCAATGTAGGAGACACAAGTTTGATCCCTGGGTCAGGAAAAACCCCTGGAGAAGGAAACAGCAAGCCACTCCAGTATTCTTGCCTGGGAAATCCCATGGACAGAGGAGACTGGCAGTCTACAGTTCATGCGGTCGCAAAGAGTTGACTTAGTGACTGAACACAAGCATGAGGTAATTCTGTCCTGGATGTAGGTCTCTACATGGAAATCTATGCTGCTGAATACTTGATACTGTTCTTCAGCTTCCACTTCCAGGATGGGTGCTCCTAAAGCAGCTGATCCCCTCACTTGAGAGGAATCAAGGAAGGTCTCATCTGATAGTCTCCTTCACGTCTCCCGCCCTACCTCACCCACTAAAGACCCTGCTAATCATTAATTTATATCCATAAAGCTCTGGCAACGGGCAGACTTGGAAGATTTTTGTTAAGCTCAGGTGGTTTGGATCTGGCAAGAAAAAGTCTGCATTCATTTTCTTAAAGAAAGGTAGTTGTCCTGTTACAAGGAAACATCTGCTAATCACTAAGTCATCATCTGTTGAGTGTCAAGGATGCTATGCCAAGATCCAACCTAATCAACCACTTCTTTGGCATGTTTGTGTGCTTTATTTTTTGACAACATCTGGCTTTTATTTTTTATTTTGTATTGAGGTATATAGCCAATTAACATGTTGTGAAAGCTTCAGGTGGAGAGCAAAGGCACTCAGCCATACATATACATGTATTCATTTTCCCCCAAACTCCCCTCCCATCCAGGCTGCCACATAACATTGAGCAGAGTTCCCTGCACTACACAGTAGGTCCTTGTTGGTTATCCATTTTAAGCATAGAAGTGTGTATGCATCCATCCCAAACTTCCTAACTATCCCATCCCCCATTCCCCACCCCAAGCCCCACGGTCAGAAGTTCCTTCTCTGTGTGTCTCTCTTTTGTAACACTGTTTTTTTATCACCCCATCCCGGATTAGAAGTGGATCTTCAGCTACTGTCTGGAGGGGGAAGTTCTTCCATCCTGCAAAGTGAAAGCCATGTTTTATTAGTGCTGCTTTTCTTTTCCATTTTTAACAGCTTACTTTCCATGTTGCTAAACTTTGTCCCTCACATCCTTTACCCCAAACCTGGCAATTCTACGAACCTAGAGACTCTACTAATTTCCTCCAGCATAGTGATTCTCACTTGAGGGCAGTTTTATCCCTAGAGACCATTTGACAGTATGTGGAAACATTTTTGGTTATCAGAACTGGGAAGGTACTACTGGTACTTAGTGGGTAAATCCCAAAACACAGTTAAATAATCCTACAGTGCACAGGGCACCCTCCACAACAAAGACTCATCCCATCCAACATGTCAATAGTGAGAGGTTGAAAAATCCTGTGCTATGGTGCACAGCCCAGTTTTTCCCACGCAGATGGATAGTCTGTATTCCCTGCATTTGCATGTATGGGAGCGGTTAGGCTTCAGGTATCTGATGAACCTGATCACTTACCAGCATGAAAAAACAGTGAGGAAAATGAAAAAAAACAAAAATCCTCTGAGCAGAAAGGATGAAAGCCCAAAATCATTAATCACCTTTCATTCATGATTACAAATCACAGAAAGGAGAGAGCCTTCAAGGAAAAAGGAAGGATTTGGTTTGCTGTTTCTCCCCCTACTATTCAGCTTAATTGCTAGTCATTTAGGAAACACATAACAAAAGAGATTTTAAGGCAATATGACATAATGAAGAGGTAGGTGTGAATAAGGTACCAAGTTAATAATATATACTAATGACTGTTTTTAGACAATGGAAAGAAAAATGAATATATATAATGAGTAGACTCCTGGCAACAGTCCATTCCTTTCCTTCCTGATTGTGTTGGATGGAGAATGGCTTGAAATTGCTATTATATAAACTGGGAGAAAAGTGATTTGAGAACACTGAATGCAAAATAAAAGCAATAGAGGTTTTACAGATCCCAGCAGTCTGGAGAAAGAGACTATTAAAATGTGTGATCCTGGAAGAAAATTGTTTCTGTAATTGACAACAAGCTATTTATCAAGTAATCCTTGCTGTGTGTACTTTAATCTCATAGCCTGACACTTACCTGCAGGGTCACTGGGGATGGCTGACTTACATCCCACACTCCTGGAGCAATCATTTCCATGGGAGGCTCACTTTGTAATGTCATGCTGAATAGCGCAGACCCGAGAATGGATCTGCTGCAAAAGACAACACACATGGACAGACAAAAGTCATTTCAAGAGGGAAGGTACTATTATTTATAAATTAAAAAAAAAAAACAAACACCACCACAATTAGCTATTTCAGTAGCTTCACTCAGTAGTTAAAAGAGAAATAGGATATTCCACAAGTCTAGATACTGATGAATGGTTCATTTCTAATAATACCACATGCATGGTGATGTCTGTAGATACCTACATTTATTTTCCACAAGAGAAAACTGTTTCCACAATGGTTTCTAACAGGTAGCATTTACTCTTAATTTCCAACAACGCTGATTACAAGATGGGACTAAGAATCTCAAGTTTATATTCTTGGAGTTATGACTGCCGTAAATTAATAAACATGTTAATAACTCTTAAGAATATTTTTTTGCTTCATAGGGTGACTAAATTCCCTGGGCATCTTTAAAGATATGAGCTCTAAATTTACAGAAAGAAAAGATTTAAATTAGCATATGATTTGCAGATCAAAGTAGTTGTGGGACTTCATGGAGGAAGTGGTTCTTTATGCATAAGTAGAAAGATTATTCATATTCTGAATATTTAAACCTATGTTATAAATTACCATGGTAAATGAGAGTGAATACAGGAAAGACTTTAGACAGGAAGAATTCATGGATAGTTTTAACAGCTTCAATAACATCCAAATTCACAGAGGCTTATAGGAACTAAAAAACAAGCTATACCTGGCTTGTATACATGAATAAGATTATTGGTTAAAATGTTCTACTGATCTGAAAACAGTCTTTGATTAACATACCAAATTAAAACTGTAGAACTTAAAGTCAACAAGATTAAAGTTTATATAGAATTTTAATTCATTAAGCAAGTCTTTGGAAAATAACATAGAATTCTACCTTGCCATTTAATGGACAAATATGCAAAGTAAGAGGAAAAAAATCCAAATAAAGTTTTCTAAACCCTTAGCTTCTTGAGGCTTGGCTTCTTTAGCTTTCATATCAAAAGATACTATTAGAAAGTATAATTTTAAGCATTACTGTGCAGATATTTTTATATAACCCAAGAATATTGTTTTAGCAGGATGAATTTCGAATCATTTTTATCCCTTTCTTCTATCCTCACTTCATCTGGAAGAACTTGAGTTCTGTTTTTTTGTTTGTTTGTTTTTTGGTATAACAATATCAGGGACCAGTATTAGCCAATACCAGCATTAGCAAAAGTAGTGTCAAAGTGTTAGCTGCTCAGTCACATCTGACTCTATGTGACCCCATGGATTGTAGCCCGCCAGGCTCCTCTGTCCATGGAATTCTCCAGGCATGGATGGCCATTCCTTTCTCCAGGGGGTCTTCCTGACCCAAAGATGGAACCTGGGTTTCCAGAATTGCAGGCAGATTCTTTACTGTCTGAGTGACCAGGGAAGTCCACAGTATAAAAGTTAACTCAATGGAGATAAAGATTAGAAAATTATTACTGTGATTTTCTCTTTTACCTTTCAGAGTATATAATCTTGCCCCAAATGGTCTGAAGCATCCATCTTCTGGGGAAAGTTTTGGATTAGTTTCAGCCAGAATGCAAAAGAAGAGTGCTATAACTGAGCTTGGAGGGCTCAGATGTTAATGTCCTCCACAGTATTTACAGAAAATACACCTATCCATGGTAGAGTAAACAGGAGTGTAGGAAGGTAGATGTGGCATACTGGAAGGAGAATGTGGCAAAAGAAAAAGCTACCACTTCCTGGCAATTTGAGTTGGTGGGAAGCAAAAGACAGAGAAAGAGAGGACAGTGCGATCATGGTATCCCAAGTTCCCCTCTTCTGCCCATAGGAAGGCAGATGGGGAGGAGTGTTAAGTAAGTGAGCACAGCCTAATGCTGAAGGTGGAGGCGGCTCCATTTTATGCTCTGTGCTTCAGATCTGAGAAGAAAATCATTTCTTGAGCTGATCCTGTACAGACTTGAAGAGTGACCTTTAACATGGGGCCACATGATATACAGGCCAAAGGAACTCGTGTTCAGCTTTACTGGGTTTTTGGTTTCTTTACAGAAGAGACAGAATCTAGACAGAGCTGAAGATGTCTGTGTGTGAGAATGTTTCCATAAAGGGAGTCAGGTGGTGGGGACAAAGGGCTTCTACAATAAGGGCATCTGGTTAGCCCATCTGAGCTGAGGTCAGCTTGGAGTCCTGTGTGGGTCTGTGGTGCCTGCGAGACCCCAGGACACCGTGGCAGTGTCAGTTAGCCCTAGTCAAGTTGGGAGAGTACCAATCACAGGCTACAATAGATGGAACAACCAACCACCAGCTTAAAAATGCCTTTGATTTGGATATCGTATGTCACTAGGCCAAATAATCTGTTTCTTTTCTGATCCTTTGTATCCAGATTTCCCAGGTGACGCAGTGGTAAAGAATCCACCTGTCAATATAGGAGATGAGGGTTCAATCCCTGGGTCGGGAAGATTCCCTGGAGAAAGAAATGGCAATCCACTTCAGTATTCTTGCCTGGAGAATCCCACAGACAGAGGAGCCTGGCAGACTGTAGTCCTTGGGATAGCAAAAGAGTTAGACAAAACTCAACGACTAAACAACAACTGTCCTCTTAAAGCCTTAGGGTTCATGTTGATGTATGGCAAAACCAATACAATATTGTAAAGTAAAAAAAAAAAAAAAAAAAGACTTAGAGTGTCAGGAATCTGAGCAATTGAGCATTTTATCCAAAGGAGGCTGCATAATTCTAAAAGGACCTATTTAGATGATCAAATTGGCTAATTTTTAAGTAATCAATGGAAAATTTGTCTTCCTCCTTAGTTACAGTGTGGGAGCTCATGAGGAAAAGTGTGATATATTAATTGCACTTTTTCTTCACATCTAAATTGTGTAGTGAGCTATATTTATGGCCCTACTATATTTATACATCTTGGCCATATTTCACTCTGAAAATCTGAGTGATCTAAGCTGATTTCTACAAATAATGAAGAGACTCAAGAATAACTGTGAGTTATCTGTCATTTGTCTCCTCAGATGGAGTCTGGATCAATAGTCACCCTGGTTTTAACCCTGAGTTGTATGGGGCACAGTGAAGTAAGAACTCTTGATTCAAGTATATGTATGAAAGGATGTATCAAGGGGTAGGGCATAGAGAGAATGAACTTCTAGTTGTCTAGTTAAGGTTAATATAATACATACTTTAAGACAATTCTGGGGGAAAGGATGTTTGACATCATTCTTTGGGTTCTCTGTTTGCAGGAAATCACCTAATTTATATTCTGACAAGGGGCCTTTTTCAATATTGTAAGCATGACTGAAGGACTACATTTCCATAGATGTCTGTGAATAGAAAATATGAGGATGAGAAAGATGATCAGTGGAATCAAGGGGTTTAAAGAATGCATCTTAATGTTGGTGGTCTCAGAAAAAAGGATGAAAATGGAAATTTTTTTAAATTTAATTTAATTTATTTTAACTTTACAATATTGTATTGGTTTTGCCATATATCAAAATGAATCCACCACAGGTGGAAATTTTTAACTTCCAAGTTGGTGGGATTCACCAGTAGGTTTTACATTACAGTGCCATGCAAATGTTTATGAAGTCAGTTAAAATTAAGCAAACAAAACAAAAACATGATGAAAGCAAAACATACCAGAAACAGTTTCATAATTGTGGAAAGAGCACCAGATTTATACCAGGACATCTGTATCCTATCTTCATTAGCAAGCCTTAATTTGCTTAATTTCTTCGAGTTTCTGACACAGAATCAATAGTTAGTTTTATATTTGTCTTCATGTGGCTTTGTGTTTAGGGGAGTAGACTTTAGAAAGGTGATATGCTGTGCTGTTCTTAGTCACTCAGTCATGTCTGAGTGACTGACTCTACTACCCCATGGACTGTAGCCCACCAGGCTCCTCTGTCATGGGGATTCTCCAAGCAAGAATACTGGAGTGAGTTGCCATCCCCTCCTCTAGGGGATCTTCCCAACCCAGGGATTGAACTCAGGTCTCCTGCATTGCAGGGGGATTCTTTACCATCTGAGCCACCAGGGAAGCAGAAAGGTGCTGAGGAGATGGCAAATTGTTGTTCAGTTGTTAAGTCATGTCCGGCTCTTTGTTACCCGATGCGCTGTGGCCTGCCAGGGTCCTCTATCCATAGGATTTCCCAGGCAAGAGTACTGAAGTGGGTTGCCATTTCCACCTCCAGAGGATCTTCCTAAATGAGGGATCAAATCCTTGTCTCCTGCATCTGCAGGTGGATTCTTTACCGCTGAGCCACCAGGGAAGCCCTGGCAAATAGATAGGAACCTAGAATTTCAGATGCCACCCTGCCTACCCCACCAACATGTATATGGACTGTTCACTGATCTTATATGTGGAGATTTTGAATAATATGTCATTAGCAAAGGACTATGCTGATAAATAACATTTCTTTTTTTTTTTAACAGCCAATTATCTTTTATTATTAGAAACGAATCGCCAGTCCAGGTTCGATGCAGGATAAATAACATTTCTATCCTTAGTTCAGTTCAGTTCAGTTCAGTCGCTCAGTTGTTTCTGACTCTGCGACCCCATGCACTGCAACACACCAGGCTTCCATATCCACCACCAACTCCTGAAGCTTACTAAAACTCATGTCCATAGAGTCGGTGTTGCCATCCAACCATCTCGTCCTCTGTTGTCCCCTTTTCCTCCTGCCTTCAATCATTCCCGGCATCAGGGTTTTTTCCAATTAGCTAGTTCTTCGCATCAGGTGGCCAAAGTATTGGCATTTCAGCTTCAGCATCAGTCCTTCCAATGAATATTCAGAATTGAATTCCTTTAGGATGGACAGGTTGGATCTCCTTGCAGTCCAAGGGATTCTTTAGAGTCTTCTCCAATACCACAGTTCAAAACATCTATTCTTCAGTGCTCAGCTTTCTTTATAGTCCAACTCTCACATCCATATATGACTACTGGAAAAACCATAGCTTTGACTAGACGGACCTTTGTTGGCAAAGTAATGTCTCTGCTTTTTAATATGCTGCCTAGGTTTGTCATAGCTTTCCTTCCAAGGAACAAGCATCTTTTAATTTCATGGCTGCAGTCACCATCTGCCGTGATTTTGGAGCCCCAATAATTAAAGTCTCACTATTTCCATTGTTTCCCCATCTATTTGCCATGAAGTGATGGGACCAGATGCCATGATCTTAGCTTTCTGAATGTTGAGTTTTAAGCCATTTTTTTCACTCTCCTCTTTCACCTTCATCAAGAGGCTCTTTGCCATATGGGTGGCTCTTAGCCATTATGGTTCTTGTCATAAGGGTGGTGTCATCTGCATATCTGAGGTTATTGATATTTCTCCCGGCAATCTTGATTTCAACTTGGGCTTCATCCAACCCAGCTTTTCTCATGATGTACTCTGAATATATGTTAAATAAGCAGGGTGACAATATACACCCTTGATGTACTCCTTTCCCTATTTGGATCCAGTCTTTGTTCTGTGTCCAGTTTGAACTGTTGCTTATTGACCTGGATACAGATTTCTCAGGAGGCAGGTAAGATGGTCTGGTATTCCCATCTCTTGAATTTTCCACAGTTTGTTGGGATCTACACAGTCAAAGGCTTTGGCATAGTCAATAAAGCAGACATAGATGTTTTTTCTGGAACTCTCTTGCTTTTTTGATGATCCAACAGATGTGCAATTTGATCTCTGGTTCCTCTGCCTTTTCTAAATCCAGCTTGAACATCTGGAAGTTCACAGTTCACGTTCTATTGAAGCCTGACTTGGAGAATTTTGAGCATTATTTTGCTAGCGTGTGAGATGAGTGCAATTGTGCAGTAGTTTGAGCATTCTTTGGCATTACCTTTCTTTGGGATTCGAATGAAAACTGACCTTTTCCAGTCCTGTGGCCACTGCTGAGCTTTCCAAATTAGCCTGCATATTGAGTGTAGCACTTTCACAGCATCATCTTTTAGGATTTGAAATAGCTCAACTGGAATTCCATCACCTCCACTAGCTTTGTTCATAGTGATGCTTCCTAAGGCCCACTTTATTGGCATTCCAGGATGTCTGGGTTATTTGGGTCATGAAGATCTTTTTAATACAGTTCTTCTGTGTATTGTTGCCACCTCTTTTCAGTATCTTCTGTTTCTATTAGGTCCATACCATTTTTACTCCTTTACCTGTTAGGTTCATCCCATTTCTATCCTTAAGGGTCCTTTAAATTTCAATATTATACAAATTCCTATGCCTGGAAAAACGAAATGAAAATCTGTAGCACCAGGAGAACAGATGGGCTAGTTGACCCTCTCTGTCCCCCTGTTTCCTCAGAGAATTTAAAAAAAATGGTTAGAATAAATTAATTACTCCCATTTTTAGGTATAGGATTCTATGGTTTGGCATTCTGGAACCAGCACTTTCAGAAGATCTGATCTTATAAAACTCTTTGAGACTCTGACTCTCATAGATCTAACAGGTTTCATGGCCAGGAAAAGAGACAGGATCCCCTCCTGTGCTGGTGAGGTTTCCACAGCTCATTCATGAAGCAGGGTGTGGTATCTAAGGGCAGGAAGGGAGGCGACTTGAAGTAGGAAGATGTGTGGAGAGAAGGCAACTCTCCATTCTGGTTCTTGTTCTATTCCCAGGTAGCCCAGTGACCTCTAGCCAGTCCCTTAACCTTCCTTCATCATAAAGATCTTCATATATTAATAAGATATTTGAATTGAACCCTGAGAGTCTTTCTCCTACAGGATGGAAGAACGATAAGGCATTTTTATCTACAACTTGTTTATATTATTTGATTTTAAGGGTATATCTGAAATGACAATACCTAGTGTGGTCAGGGTTGGCTACTGAGACAACAGTCTCAGGAATAAAATTGTATTATGATTTACTTAGGATTCTTTTTAAATTCTACAAAAGAGATTCTCATTTTCCTGGATTTTAACTCATCTCAGGAACTCTGGAAATACTGATGCCTGGGCTTCTCCACAGACCAATTAAATTAGAATCTTTGGGAGCACTTGGGTTTTGGGTTTAGTTTTAAATCTCCCCCAGAGATTCTATTGTTCAACCAGGGTTGAGCATCTCTGCATTGAAGAAGTTTACTGCAATTTAGAAATGCTAAGTAAGGACTACACTATTTGTTTTGAATTTAAGTAGGAAAGGTAGCTCATAGAAATGACTGAGGTGAGAATAACCCTGTCTTACTGCAGTGGAGGCATTGTGAATACAGATGTGGTATAAGCCCTGTCTGCAAAGGAGAGGATAATAAAACTTCTGTGGGCAACATTTTACCTTTGTTCTTGAAACATATCTTTTTAATAGGATTGAAAGTGAGTTTGTGTGCTTGAAAATGTTGAACTTTACTTTTATTTGTACACATTCTTGATGCAGCCACAACCAATACATATGAGTTTAACCTCGGTTGGTTCTTCTGAAACCCATCTCTGGAAACCACAAAGAGATAGAGAGCCTTTAAGTCTGCATATTTTCAGGTCGTGTGTATCTTGGAAAAAAATAAAGACATAAATGCTCATTACAGCTCCACACGACTAGGTATGAGCAATTTGAACTGAAATAAATGACATAACTGATACCAAATGTTTATGGGCAGGGGTCATTCTGTGAAAGGAAATGAAATTAAGTGCCTTATTTGATGTGATCTTGAAATACCTGCATTACATAAATTGGGTTAGAATCTCTGTAACTCAAAGCAATGAACACAGTGGGAGTTATTACATCTCCCTGACCGGCCACGTGATGGATTTCTGATGTCTTAAAAAGATCTAAATTTCTTTACGTTGTTTAGCCCAGGACAGAGCAGATTTTCTGATTTTCATAAGAAATGATCTTTCAGAAACACTTTCACAAATGCTTATTGAAATCCTCTTTGAAGTAAGCTGTGTTTCTGTGATGTCTCAGCATCCACAAGTTTGCCATTTACCCTTAGGAAAAGCACTTAGTATCAGTCCCAGATGGCATTCCTTAAAGATACCCATTGTCTCTAATCACTTGCATATTAAATGCCTACCAAAGGTTAAGTGACAGATGACAAAACAACACGAAGGCAGTATTTTGCTATCACAATAAGCATGTAGAAAAAAGCCTTGAAGATTAGTTTGAAAGACAAAAAATATTCCAGACCTTTAATATATTTAACAAGTTTTTGATTACCTGTTAGGTACAAAATAATGTGTTAGAAGTAGTAAAATGGATTTTTGTTTTCAGTGAATAGCTACAAATGTATTCTACAAACATTTTAGATCTTACGAATACTGCAGATGAAACTTTAAAGAAACACACTCAAGAGAAGGAAAGGCACCTGTGCAGCTGCTCCCAGTGAGAAAGTAATGAAAGTTCTTAGCCCACAAATCAGATTTTTGAAATATCTGCTAACAGCAGTTGGTATTCCCGTTAGGGTTGAACTGTTTCTTATAGACTTTTGAGATCTTATTTCATTCTAAATCTCCTATAGAGATTGATTTTCTTCTAATTCAATTTAATAAACAAACCTGTACTGATTGCCTATTTGTAAGAGGTATCGTGTTAGATGACAGAAATTACCAAGAAAATACATTCCCTCTGCTCACACATGTGGAAACTGGCTATAACATGAAAACAAATAAAAGAGCAACACATATACAAACATACACACCATGTCATAATTAATCCAATATAAATGATTTTTAAAATGTATTCCAGAGGGCTTTCCTGTAGATCTAGTGGTTAAGACTTGTGCTTCTACTGCAAGGGCACGAGTTAGATCCCTGGTTGGGGAACTAAGATCCCACATGCCACAAGGTATGGCCAAAAGCAAAACAAACAAGCAAACAAAACCAAAATATGTATCACAGTTGCTTTGGTGATATTTTATTTATACTGACTAAAAGTGGGAACTAAAACCTGATGAAGAATTTTGTTAACATTTTCATATTACCAAATCTTTCTAAAAGAGCGGAGGTAGAAACACTCTATAATATTAAAATAACAACACAAGTTCTAATTCTTCAAAAGTCCTTTTTTTTTTTTAAACAGTTTGATTCTAAAGCAAGTTTTGTCAAAGTTAAGTAACTAAGACGTTTTAAAATATTTTTCTTTAATAACACAGAAAATCACATTACTGACTTTCTCAAATATTCTAAGTATTAATAATTCCAAATCCTTATGGTTAAATTGACAGCTACTTTTTCAGTGGCAACCAGTTCTGACAGAACTCCTATTTGGCTTACTTTTCTGAAAAATATTGTCTTAAAGTTGACATATATTTTTTCTTGGTAATAAAAGGTCAGTAAACCAATTACATTGAATAATTTTACTTCAGTCAGAATTTCAAGACTTACATTGTTGCTAAATGACAGTACTGATCTAAATCATTTTGCATTAGTAATTCCAGAGAAACTGGCTGGTCAGAGAAGGAAAAGAAATTGAGATTGGTCATGGCGATACCTTTTCATGGTAAATGATCCAGTTGACAAGCTGAGCATGAAGCTTGTTTCTAAAGCCATTTCTACATTTTGCTTTTCAGTCCTGCTTTCAACTGTCAGGATTTATATTGAGGTAGCTCAGTTTTAGAATAAAATGTCTTCTTGATTTTCTCATTATGCCATATACTGAACATTATCTAGTTACAAGGAGGTTTTATTGAGATGGAAGTTTTATTAATCACAAAAGATATACTTACTGTTTTGGAAACAGTGGAAAACAAGTCCAGGCCAATAAATCTGCATTGGTTGCATAGGTAATCCCAAACAATTTTATAGTGAGCATGGATTCCCTTGGAAGTGATTTTATTTCGAGAGGAAAATTGATCCTTAAAATAAAAGAAAAAATTAAGTTGGGCTTCCCTGGTAGCTCAGATGGTAAAAAAAAAATTGCCTGTAATGCAGGAGACCCTGGTTAGGGTTAGGGTTAGGATTACAATGAAGTTTTCATAAATATTTCCTTCTAATACAGTGCTGTGTGACACAAGTATTTTAACTATTTGAATTGAGGCATTCTCTCAAGTTTTAATGTTTTATCTTGTAAATGCAGAAATATAGCAGAAGTACTAATGAGATTGATTACCCTATGGTGATTGTTATGATTTGGATACATAAGCTTATTTTTTGAAAATTACAAAAACTTGAGCATCAAGAAAGAATGATTTACATTGTCTTAGGGAATGGGGGGAGGACAGGAAATAACTCATAATGGGTCTTAAATAGTAGTTTGGCTACAACAAGGTGAATAGTTGGAGAAGAATATTCCAAAAAAGAAAAAAGTGCGCAGACAAGGGCATATACGCACGGAGTTGAGGAATACTGAGTGGCGCATTGTAGCTAGAACAAGAAACGTAGTCAAGTTGATCTTAACCTGAAAGTTATGAAGGATGCAATTAGAAAGATAGGTGGTTGCCAGAATATTTAAGAACTCTGTATGCCAGGCAAAGGAATTTGCGATCTTTTTCCTAATGGCAAAAGGAAACGTTTAAATGAGAGAGCTAAAAGCATCGAGAGTTGTTTATAATTTTAAATGTGAACTATTCTGGGTGATGATGAGTTTCCAGGAAATTGGGGGCTGATTGCTGAGATGTAACAGTACAATTCCTGGATATGTCAAGGTGAAGAACATCAAACTCAGACCCTGGATGGATTGTAGATATGGGTAAAAAAAAAGTGGCTAAGGATAAGCACAAGGTTGTTAAAGGTGGAAAAAATTTGAATTTGGGCATCAAATCCATTAATCTATATAAGATTGCCTACAAGGTATAAAGATACTGTAAGACTGGGAGGAATACACCTGGGTGGTTGAAGAATCTAAGAAGAAAGGGCTTTTGACAGGAAGTTGAGAGATCTGAGGTTCCTAATGGTGGACAGGAAGAAGGGTACCTTTCTTTCCTTTCAGGAGTCATCTTGGCTACATAGAAATGATACAAGAGTCTCAAGAGAAATACAGTGTTTAGGAGAGATAGATTTATAGGTGGCTAGGAAGCATGTGTGGAGAAGGAAACAGCTACCCACTACAGAATTCTTGTCTGGAGAATCCCACGGACAGAGGAGACTGGCAGGTTATAGTCCATTGGGTCGCAAAGAGTTGGACACTACTGAACGACATTCACTCACTCACTCGGGAAGCATGTGAGAGTTGGACTACGAAAAAGGCTGAATGCCGAAAAATGGATGCTTTCAAATCATGGTGCTGGAGAAGACTCTTGAGAGTCTTTTGGATAGCAAGGAGATCAAACCAGTCAATCCTAAAGGAAATCAAGCCTGACTATTCACTGGAAGGACTGTTGTTGAAGCTGAGGCCCCAAAACTTTGGCCACCTGATGTGAAGAGGTGACTCACTGGAAAAGACCCTAATGCTGGGAAAGACTGAAGGCAAAAGGGGAAGAAGGCAGCTGATGATGAGGGGGTTAGATAGCATCACTGACTCAATGGACATGAATTTGAGCAAGCTCCGGGAGCCTGGGAAATCCTATGGACAGAGGATCCTGATGGGCTATAGTCCATGGGGTTGCAAGAGTCAGACACAACTTAGCGACTAAATCACCACGGGGAGATAGTAGATGACAGAGGAGCTTGGTGTGTTTCAGACCATGGGGTTGCAAAGAGGTGGACACGACTTAGTGACTACACAACAACAACAGGCAGCATTCAGCCTCAGGAATAAGGAACAGTTAATTCACACCAGTGACCGTAACTGATTCTGAGGAAATACACATCTTTCCCCTCAACATGCTATTCTCTGAGACGGAGAGGTCTAGGTACAGGTGTAAAAAAACATCCAACAAGAGGAAAGACAGAAGAGCTATTTTAGAGGTAAAATGGATAACTAATAATTGACTGACAGCATATTAGTGGAATAGGACAATGGCGAACTGAAGATGAATTTCTTGCTCCTAGATCATGTTGGTGGATCCTTTTAACTGATAGAAACACAGAGAAGGAATTTGGGGTAGGTGACTTAGATGTGGCTTATGGCATACTGCCATTGAGTTAATAATAACTCAGAGATGTTACTATGTAAACTGCGTGTGGAGATGAGTCAAAGGTTTTGATCCAAATGTTGGCCCTGTGACTAAACAGATGTTCTTCTTTGAGTGATGAATTTAACCTTTTCAAGCCTTGTTTATCTATAAAAAGGAAAACATATTACATCACACAATATGTGATAAATGGTAGACTGTATATCAGCAGTATATTCATTATCCCATCAACAGTGTAAAAACTTATATTAGCCACTGTAAAACAGATGAAATATAATTCTAGTTAAAACTAAGGGAGGGGACATACATATACCTATGGCTGACTCATGTTGATATATGGCAGACACCAACAAAATATTGTAAAACAATTATCCTCCAATGAACAAATTTTTTAAAAAAGGAAGGACATAAAACAAAGGAAAGGCTAAAGAAAATTTATTTTTCAATATTAACAAAATTTAGACTATTAAAAATTACATTATCACACATTTAGTTATCCAAAAGTTTTTCTTATCTTTCATATTCTTTCACAGTTATAATATTCATTCAATGTAATGTAGACATATTTCTCAGCTTAAAAAGAAGCTCTGAAACTCAACATAAAATGTTGATGATTTTGTAAAATGCACAGCAGTTTCTTGAATATTCTTTTTTACCTGTAATTGACTTTCTATTTAGTTTTCATAATTTTGTGTCAGGATGGAAGCTATAATTTCACTGTATTTCTCATATAATCTGGAATGTTCTTTTTCCCATTGAGTCTCTCTTCTTCATGTGTAACTTCACTTATTAGTGAGCTTTTCAAATCAAGAATGACAAAACATTCGATAAGTTACAGTGGATAGTTACTGACAATGTCCATTTTGTCATTTTTATTAACAAAAATAAATTCTTCCAGAGTAAGAATACATAGTTATTTATTTATTTTCTTGAATACATATGGATTTTTAAGCCATAATAATCTCATAGTCACTGAGAAATCTTTTTTATTAACTTCCACATGGCTATTGAAAAATCAAAGGAATGAACTTTACACAAAAAAGGAAGAAAAATACTTTGAAATAATTCAATAAGTGAAGTAAGATTGCTTCTCTATATCTACAAACTTCAAATTTTAACCATATGCTTGCTTCACTCTACTATTTAAAAATGAGTAAAACTAAAATTTTTCTTAAACATTCTTTGCTTCTATATAAGACAGTTTTTCTAAAATCAGAATAACTTTTTGATAGTGAAATTGGGAGATTTAAAAATTCACACTGTATAGAATTCCCCTATTAATACTGATATAAAATAAAGGACCATTGCAAGGACTTTGACTTTTGTCTGAGTGAAAGTGGGAGCCATTTCAGGATTATAAAACAGAAGAGTGATGTAGCCTGACTTACATTTTAAAATATGTTACTTGAGCTGTTGTATGAGAAGGATTACAAAGGTGCAAGAGAAGTAGGGTGACTATTACAAGGCAGTTGTAGGAATACAGGGGAGATATGATGGCGGCCTAGACAAATGAAAGTGACGAGGAGAGAGCCGGTAGGACATCTGAGACTAGAGCCAGTAGGATATCTGAGCCATGGGTCTGAGAGAAGGAAATTCAGGCCAAGGATCTGATCTAAACAACCAAAACTGGAAATGATCATCCAGGGTGGCCACCCATGGGTAGGACAAATTTGGAGTGTAAGATCAAGAGTTTAGTTTTATTTATTTATTTATTTATTTTCATTTTCATTTTATTTTTAAACTTTACAAAATTGTATTAGTTTTGCCAAATATCAAAATGAATCCGCCACAGGTATACATGTGTTCCCCATCCTGAACCCTCTTCCCTCCTCCCTCCCCATACCATCCCTCTGGGTCGTTTAGTTTTAGACATGTTGAGTGAATAAGTATGAAGTTTGTGACCGATGCCTGGGCTGGTGATATAAATTTGGGAGTTGCTGGCATACAGATAGCATTTAATGCTATGTGACTATAAGAGAAAACTAAGGCTATAAATGTAGATACTACAGAGGAAGCTTAAGGACTAAGACTATGAGCAGTCTGGGAGAAAAAAAGCATACAGAGAAGGAATGTCCAGTGAGGGAGGCGGAAAGCTAAAAGAATGTGGGAAACAGCTCCTAATAGATTATGTAAGATGAAGACAGAGAGACAAACATCAGATTCAGCTCTGCAGGTCACTGGTGACTCTAACGATCAATTTCAGTGAAAAAGAGATGATGAAAGCCTGACTGGAGTGCTTTAGAGCAGGGGAAAAATCAAAGAAAGTGAATACAGACAACTCTTTGGAAGGGTTTTGCTTCAAAGGAGAGAGAAAAATGGCATAGCTGCTGTTGAAACAATAAAGCAATTTTTTTTTAAGTTTAAGATTAAGAACTATTTTCAGAATATAAATATTCAGCCTAAGATTTTTTATGTTGTAAGAAAGTATGAAAATCACAGTAAAAACCTCAGTTTTGGAGTCAGAGTGCATCTGAGCACTGGTTCTGCCATTTGCTGGTTGTGGGACCTGGGCCAAGTTAATTAAGCTTCATAAACGTCAATATTCTGATCTGTAAAATGGAGATGACCATATCTCTATGCATTTTTGTTATTAAGTTTAGATGAGATAATATGTTTTGGGGGTAAACTCTGATGACTGGAATGCAATAAGCAGTTAAAATCTATGTCACATATTATTATTAAACAAAGTTTATGTCCTCAAATTTATAGTCTAGTAATAAAACATTCAATTAATTGTATTGTAATGGGTATATGTCAATAAAATATATAAAGGATGCTACAGGCCAGGCAGCTAGGAAAATGGTAAACAAATATATTTTTAATGAAATAAAATGAAAAGAATTCACATACATACTTCTATATTCAAAATGGATAACCAACAAGGACCTATTGTATAGCACATAGAACTCTACTCAACATTATGTGCCAGCTTGAATGGGGGGTAGATTGGGGAGAATGGATACATGTATATGTATGGCTGAGTCACTTCACCATTCATCTGAAACTACCACAGCATAGTGATCGCCTATATCCCAATACAAAATAAAGACTTTAAAGTTTGGGAAAAAAATGAGATTTGAAGGATAAAAAAGAAAGAAAGAAAAGAATTCTGGGTTAAAGTAACTAACTCTTGGGGGAATCAGAGAAACTCCACAGGAAAGATAACACTTACGCACTCTTGAAGGACAAGAAGAAAAGTATACCAATGTAGTTATTCCACTAATACTAATAATTTCAATTTCTTTTGAGATTTTTTTTCTCTGAAATTGATTTTAAAATTAGGAAATTTTTCTCTTGAATTGTTTAAATGATGACACATATTTGTCAGTTGAAAACAACCATGGATAAGCTTTAATTAAGTCCAAAGAAAAGTGGAAAGTCAAGTGAAAGTCACTCAGTTGTGTCCGACACTTTGTGACCCCATGGACTATACAGTCCACGGAATTCTCCATGCCAGAATATTGGAGTGGGTAGCCTTTTCCTTCTCCAGGGGATCTTCCTTACCCAGGAATCGAACTGGGGTGTCCTGATTCTAGTCATTGAGCTGGTTAATATATTTTTGGGGAGTCACTTATTACATAAAATTCATTCCCTTGCCAAGCCACATTTACTGGACTTTTACTGTGTCTGGTGCTGCTTTAGTTGTTAGGGAAAAAATTTGAAAATTAAATAAATAAATAGATAAAGATCTTGGTAGGAGTTGATTATCCCAAATAGATGGTTACTGTACAAAAACTTGATTGTTTAAGTAAATTTGCAATTGGCTTTTGTGAGAAAATAGAGATTACATATGTCATTAGGTGACATCTTTCTTCTTTGTTAGTACTGAAATCTATCTCCCTCCAACACCAATAGAGGGTATTCCTTTTATCCACAGTCTACAAATGATTAATAATTCTCCTTTCCCCAATTTCCCTCTTTGAGCAGCTCAACAATGTAGATTGGATATTTATCTAGATTTTTAAAGGCACCTTTAATCTGTTGAACTGAAGTCAGTTACCTAGTATGCTTAGCATATTTACCACATCTCTGAATCAAATCAACCAGCTACATTAAAAAAAAAATTATATCTTTCACTTAGAAAGCAGCAGGGGTGAGGGGAGGTGGAAGGAATCCTGGTCTTTATTAGACAAATAATCTTTCCAGAATAAAGATTAAACTTACGTTTCATTCCAGTTGACCAAGAAAAAAAACAACTTTTTGACAGGAATATTTCTGCAGTTTCTCACTTGGCACAGCTTCTTTCCAGCATATGTAAGCCAACAGGAGAAAGAAAATGCTTTATAGCTAAAAAGAAACAATATTGATTCAATAAGTTGAACACTGTAAGGAAGCAGTTTTCTATATGGGTCAGTTATTTTATAGTTAAAAGTCAAATGATAAAGTGATGTTTGTTTGTACAGAGTGTACTTTAAAAATTACTAAGAATTTATGTTTTGTGGCTTCAGCAAAATTGCAGAATAATGGGAAATCCTAGACCCTCTTTTCCCTGCTGAAGACACCAATTTAACAATACATGGATCAGTTTCCTTCACGAGAAATCCAGAAACAAGTTAAAAGGCTCTTGTACCCAAGCGCAAAACCAGTCACAAAGAAATCAGTAGGAAAATTCATGGCACTCATTTGCAGAGCACTTTCTCCCAGCAGAGTATCATGTGACCAGGAGAGAACTCCTAACTCCCATCTTCTCCCTGGGGTGGGAAAGAGAAGACTGGAACATATGTCTGACATTCAGACTTTTTAGGGGTTTATCCAAGGGACTGGTTTCTCTCTTGCCTGAATCTGAGTGCTGAACAGGAATCGGTGCCAAGTTGCGGGCCTCTGAAAACAAAGGCAGTGAGTGGTCTAAACTAGCACAAACTAACTCACCACTTCCCCCAGCTCAGTGCAAAATGAATAGGAGAAACCCCCTAACTCCCAGCTTCTCCCTTGGGAAAGACCTGGATTGTGATTCCAATAGGATATGATATCCGCTAGATGCCCAGGGGCCATGGATTTAGGAGAACAAAAAAAGAGCTGGGAGGCTTGCTGCTGCTCCAGAGGATTTGTGGGACCCGTAGGCAGAGGCTGATGCAATATGATGATCTCTGAATTGGCAGGAAGAGAGAGGAGCAGGGAGAGTGCAGTGTGCACCCAACAGTTTGGCTTTCTTTGGAGGCTGTGTGAGGGTCTGGTTTATGTCTCATCACCAGAGCATCTATGGGACCAGACATACTCTAAATACTGGCTCCCAACTGAGAACAAAAAAGAGCTGGGCAGCTTATGGAGAACCAGCAGGAAGGACCACAGGCTGACACTAGATGAAACGAGAAATTCAAGTTGTTGACAAAAGAAGTAAAAACTCTCTAAGTGTGAATCGACACACACAAATCCAGGGAGGATGCACCTACAAGACAGGTTTGAAAATCACCAAATCTCTAGCTGACTGGTAACATTCAGTCAACCACAAATTGGCATTTGCCATGGATGCTTGCCATCTACCTCTGCAAGGATTAAATCACATGCTACTGAAGTTGCTGACCTCCAACACCCCCTGAATGAGTTCAGGGTAGACAGCAGAAATGAGGCACTCTGTGTTTCTGGAAAGAAACTGGCAAGGACAGGTCTTATAGATAGTAAGATATTTTCAGAAACTGAGTTTATGAGCCCCATTCTTGATTCTCCTCATATCTCGAAAAGCACCAAAATCCTTCATATCTAGAAAAACATTAAAATGATCATTTCTCATGACTGGCAGAAGCTTCACGAGACCAACAGAAGCTTTCTACAAAAAATATGTGCTTGATTGCATGTACTCCCACTTCACCAAAGTCACATATATGCTGTCCTTTCCCCCTGCCTCTTTGGAGCTGTTTTTCAGAGCTATCTGAGGTGCTCTCTTGCAGACTGGAGTCCTCATATTGCCCCAAATAAAACTTAACTCACAACTCTCACGTTACGCATCTTTTTTTTAAAGCAACAATTCTTTCCTCGTATGAAACCAGTCCATAAGCACCAGGAGAGGTAGCTGTTTTTTTTTTTTGTTTGTTTGTTTTTTAATGCTCAAATCTCAATACAAAGTAAAACGAGGTATACAATGAAAGAAGAAAACATGGGCCCAACCAAAGGAACAAGATAAATCTCCAGAAATGAACTGAAAGTTGCTCAGTCGTGTCTAACTCTTTGCGACCCTGTGGACTGTATAGTTCATGTATAGTCCATGGGATTCTCTAGGCCAAAATACTGGAGTGGGTAGCCTTTCCCTTCTCTAGGGGATCTTCCCAACCAGGGATCGAACCCAGGTTTCCTGCATTGCAGGCAGATTCTTTACCAGCTGAGCCACAAGGGAAGCCCTGAGAGTCAAAATGCATTTCTAAATCATTTCTGAGAATGAAAGGATGAAAAATGAGGTTAGGCTAGATAAACTTACTATCTTTAAAGTCAATAATTTTGTATGAATCCAACTGACATTACAAAGATCCTCTAGTCGTTTCTCTACCAGGTCTCTCCATGAAAGAACAAAATTAGAAACCAAAGAGAAAATGTAAACAACCCTCAAGTGTTGTTCACTGGAAAGCCAAGTTTATTTGAAGCATATCAACATAAAATGGTGCCAGGGCTAGAAAGCAAAGACCTTTATAACAGATGAATTAAAGCAACAAGTGCAGACACAGAACTAACACTCTTTTATTTCCCTCAGAAAAGGGTAAGTTCTTACCTCACTATATTGACCAACTTCATGAAATGTTATGAATACATCAAAATTGTGGAGAGTTGGTTTACGCTAAAAGAAAAATCTCCAGAAAACAATCTTAAAGAAATGGAAGTATATGAACTACCAGACAAAGAATAAAATATGTACATATATATACACACACATGCTCAATAAGCTCAGAAAAATAATGCATAAACAAAATGAGAATATTAAAAAAACATAAAAATATTAAGAAGAAATTTTGGAGCTGAAGAATACAACAACTGAGTTGAAAAAAATCAATAGGTGGATTCAAGAACATATTGGATCAGGCAGAAGAAAAAATCAGTGAGCTCAAACATAGGTATTTGAAATTATTCAGAGAAACAAGAAAAATGAAGAGTGGAGAAAATCTAAGGGACTTACGGGACACAATCAATAGGACAAGCAAACGCATTATTTGAGTCCCAGAAGATGACCGAGAGAAAAAGGCAGAAAGCTGATCTGAAGAAATAATGGCTGAAAACTTATTAATTGTGGGAAAGGAAATGGACATCCAATTTCAAGAAGCCTAGTGGGCTAAACTAGGATGAGCCCAAGGAAGACCATACTAAAACACATTAAAATTAAACTATTGGAAGTCAAACACAAAGAGAGAACTTTGAAAGCAGCAAGAGAAAAGTGATCTGCCACATAAAAGGGATCTCATCAGTTTTTCAGCAGATTTCTCAGCAGAAACCTTGAAGGCCAGAGGGAGTGAGATGATATAATCAAAGTTCTGAAAGAAAAAAAAATACTGTATCTGGCAAAGCTGTCCTTCAAAAATGAAGGAGAAATAAATACTTCCTCAGGTAAAAAGCTGAGGGAGTTCATCAGCACTACACCTGACTCAACATGAAATGCTAAAGGGAATCCTTCAAGTGGGAATGAAAGGATGCTAGATAGCAACAGGAGAGCATATGAAAGCACGAAAGCTTGCTGGTAAGGGGAAACATATAGACAAATACAGAATACTGTGAGACTGTAATGGTGATACATGAATAACTTTTAACTCTGCTATAGAGTTTAAAAGGACAAAGTATAGAAAACTTTAATGATAACAATATATAAAATTTAAGAAGATGCAATTTGTGGTATTAGTAACACAAAGTATGATGAGGGAAGAAGAGTAGAGAATTTGTATATGACTAAAGTGAAGTATTGAAAAGCAGAGATATTACTTTGCCAACAAACGTCCGTCTTGTCAAGGCTATGGTTTTTCCAGTAGTTATGTATGGATGTCAGAGTTGGACTGTGTAGAAAGCTGAGCACCAAAGAATTGATGCTTTTGAACTGTGGTGTTGGAGAAGACTCTTGAGAGTCCCTTGGATTGCAAGGAGATCCAACCAGTCCATCCTAAAGGAGATCAGTCCTGGGTGTTCTTTGAAGGACTGATGGTAAAGCTGAAACTTCAATACTTTGGCCACCTCATGCGAAGAGTTGACTCATTGGAAAAGACCCTGATGCTTGGAGGGATTGGGGGCAGGAGGAGAAGGGGACGACAGAGGATGAGATGGCTGGATGGCATCACTGACTCGATGGACGTGAGTTTGAGTGAACTCCAGGAGTTGGTGATGGACAGGGAGGCCTGGCGTGCTGCAATTCATGGGGTCGCAAAGAGTTGGACACGACTGAACTGAACTTAAAGTGAAGTTATAACAAAATTTTAAAAAGTGAAGTTATTATCAGCATAAAACAGTGTTTTAAATATAATATGTATTATGTAAGGCCCATTGTCACCACAAAGAAAGCAACCACAATATAGATGATACACAAAAGAAAATAAGAAAGGAGTTGAAGTGAAGAGTTTATAAAAACTCATCAGGACACAAAGGAAAGTGGCAAGACAGAAAAAGAGGGACAAAAATGCTACAAGACAGAAAATGATGCAAAAAAAATGGCAAAAGTAAGTTCTTCTCTATCATTAATTATATTAGATATAAATTAAATTCTACAATGAGAAGAAACAGCATAACGGAATGGATTAGTAAACAAGATCCAACCATATGCTGTCTAGAAGGGATACACTTTAGATTTAAGGAGACCCCTGAAAGTGAAAGGACATATATATATATATAATATCATATATTCCATATATGATAATCAAAAGAGCAGGAGTGACCATACTTATGCAAGACAAAATAGACTTTAAATTAAAGCTGTCACAACAGACAAAAACATTATATAATGATAAAGAGGTCAATTTACCAAGAGGATACAATAGATGTAAATATACATGCACCCTAAGTTGAAGCAAATGTATTAAGCAAACATTGAAGGGATGAAAAGGAGAACTAGAAAATAACACAATAATAACAGAAGATCTCAATACTGGTTACAATTAATAGAACAAGCAGACAGAAGCTCAATAAGGAAGAGGGTTTTAATAACACTATAGTCCAAATGAACCTAATAGACATTTATAGAACATTCCACCTAACCTCAGGGCAATATGCATTCTTCTCAAGCTTGGATCTTTCTCTAGCACAAATCACAAAATTGGTTATGGAACAAGTCTTAACAAATTAAAAAAAATTGAAATCATACCAAGTATATTTTCTGACCACAATGGAATACAAGTAGAAATCAGTGGCAGAAATAAAACTGGAAAAATTCTCAAGTTAATGTTAATTAACACTTCTTAGTTTCTGTTTCTTTTTTTATTTTACTGAAATATAGTTATTGTACAATATTACATTAGTTCCAGGTGTACTACATAATGATCTGATGTTTGCATACATTATGAAATGATGACCATGATAAGTTAAGTAACCATCTGTCCTCATACAAAGGTATTACAGTATCATTGATCCATGTTTCTTATGGTGTAGATTATTAATACATCCATGTGACTTATTAGTTATATAACTGGAGATTTATGCCACTTAATCCTCCTCACCTATTTCACCCCCAACCCACCCCTTTCCTTCTGGCAAACACTTGTTGTTCTCTGAGAGTCTGTTTTCATTTTGTTTGTTTTTCAGATTCTACGTAAGTGAGATCATGCAGTAGAAATGAGTACTTTTGAACAACCAGTGTGTCAAACAGAAATCAAAAGGGAAATTAGAAAATATTGTAAAATGTGAAAACACACACCATTACAAAACTTATGAGATATAGCAAAATCAGTTCTAAAAAAGAAGTTTAAAGCAATAAATGCTTACATTAAAAGAAGAAAGGTCAAATAAAAACTACAATGAGGTACCACCTCACACTGGTCAGAATGGCCATTATCAGGCAGTCTACAAATAATAAGTGCTGGAGAAGGTGTAGAGGAAAGGGAACTCACCTACACTGCTGGTGAGAATGTAAATTGGTATTGCCACTATTCAGAACAGTATGTCGATTCCTTAAAAAACTAAATATAGAGCTACCATATGATCCAGGATACCATTCCTGGCCATATATCTGGAGAAAACCATGCACCCCAATGTTCACTGCAACACTATTTACAGTAGCCAGGACATGGAAGCAACCTAAATGTCCATCAATGGAGGAATGGATAAAGAAGACGGGATACATATATACAGTGGAATATTACTCAGTCATAAAAAGAATAAAATGATGCCATTTGCAGCAACATGAATGAACTTAGAAATTTTCATACTGAGTAAAGGTAGATAGAGAAAGACAAAAATTGTGTGATATCACTTATAAGTGGAATCTAAAAAAAAAAGTACAAATGATCTTATTTGGGCTTTCCAGGTGGCACTAGTGGTAAAGAACTCACCTGCCTATTCAGGAGACGTTAAGAGATAAGGGCTCGATCCCTGGATTGGGAAGATCCCCTGGAGAAGGGAAAGGCAACCCACTCCAGTATTCTTGCCTGGAAAATCCCATGGTCAGAGAAGCCTGGTAGGCTACAGCCCAAAGGGTTGCAAAGAGTCAGACACAACTGAGGCAACTTAACACACACACATGATCTTATTTACAAAATAGAAATAGAGTCACAGATGCAGAAAACAAACTTATGGTTACCAGCCAGAAAAGTGGGGGAGAGGAGGGATAAATTGGGAGACTGGGATTGATATATATACACTACTATATATTTATAAAGTAGATAACTAATAATGACCTACTGTATAGCACAGGGAAGTCTTTTCAATACTCTATACATGTATATGTATAACTGATTCACTTTACAGCAGAAAATAACACAACATTGTAATCAACTATGCTGCAATAAAAATTTTAAAAACAGATTTAAAAAATTAAAAATGAAAGAAGTTCACAAATAAACAATCTAAATCTATACTCAAGGAACCAGAAAACAAAGAACAAACTAAGATAAAAATTAAAAGAAGAAAGAAAATAATAAAGATCAGAAGCAAAATAAGTAAAACAGAATAGAGAAACAATAGAAAAATAAACAAAACTAAATTTCCCACATACATAAATAGCTCTATGTATATAGCTTTCTGAGTACTTATCTGGCTACATAGTTTTTCCAGGTGAATTAGAATAAATAAGGATATACTAAAGGTTTAAAAATTATGAAAACATTCGAGTAGCACTTTGTAACATTACACATCATCATCCTAAAATACTTCATAAAATTAAGAAAGAGAAAAAGTGTAAAAGAATCATCCCATGGGTTTTAAAGAATGTTTATGTGAGATACATAGATGGTCGTTTTTCATTTTTACATACAAAGGTAAAATTTTTGTTATAATTGACTCATAAATTTTGCATAGTTTCCATTTGCAAAAATACAGACCAAGATAAAATTATTTCTCTGTTTCTTTTAGCCTTTCTTTGAGATGCTAAGTGCAGTGGGTACAATAAATCCATTAGAAAATTACTAATCTCTTATCACCTTAATTTGATTTAATCAGTATTCTCTTACAGATTTAATCCATAAGGAATTTAAAATAATTATTATAATATTACTCTAATTATGTTATTCAAGAAAATAGTACATAGCAGAATTAACCTCAAACCTGGCAATGCTCCATGCATAATTGTGGTTAATTTCTATTGTAACTCAAGTAACTCTTGGCTAATTTTCACTTTATCAAGGTACTAATCTCACAAAATATTTACCACTCACAACTTGATAGGGATCAAGTGATTTCTTTCTATTCTTAAATACTCTCCATCTCCTTGTATGTGTGTGTGCATTCTCACCCTGTGTTAATTGGCATCAGTCATTTAAACTCAAACATAAAAAATGAAAAATTTAGGGCAATCACCATGTGAAGATGGGCACTTTCTGTTTCTCTTATGATATATTGACAACATGCAGTTATTTTTAATAGGAGAATGGGAGAAGACTTGAGGGAAAAGGAATGTGCACTGGACTGGAAATAAAAGTGTGAATGATTTTAAAAACATGGATATATCCATGCTGATTAAATTTCAAGATGAAATACTTGCTTCTGCAAATAAGAACAAGGCAAATATATTCAATTAGAAGTGACACAAAACTAATTAACCCTTTTGTGGAAAAGGCATCACAACTCACCTGTGCACCCAGGTTTCTGGAATATTGTGAGCTGCATACACTGTGAAGCTAAGGTGGGAATGGAGCCCAAGATTTACACAGGAGACACTATACAGAGGCGCATGTAGAGGCTGGAAATCTGCACAGAAGCTGCTGCAATGGATATCAATTAGCTGACAGATGGATGTGGATAGATCAGTTGTCACTTTCTCTATCAAACCTGGGGGGGAGGGTGGGGAGAGGGATAGAAACCAGGTCATCTATGAAGGGTCATATTTATCACAAACCATTCTTTACAGCTTTGAAAATTTTTATAACAAAATTTAAAGAAAACAATTAAAATGACCCTCTATCAACTGAAGCCAATTAGCCATCTGTGCCTCTGTATGCAGTCTGGGGTAGCTGCTATAGTGTAATTAATCAGCTTTCATTTCTTCAATTGCATAAATTTGGGAAGTACAGCCTTTAATCACAAATCATAATTCTGGGTTATCAATTTGGCATTCTGATGATCTATAATTCACAAAATTTTTGGTCTAGATTATTATTGTTTAGAGTTAATGTTCGGACAAGGGACATGTTTTCTGTGTGGTTTATACCTACTTTAAACAAACTCCATCTAAGGAATTAATTATAATAAGTTTGATTATGCTATGTTTGCCATTAACTGAACACTAATCATACACATTATGTTGCCATAAAAAAAGTGAAGGAAAGTTATGTCCAACCTAGATAGCATATTCAAAAGTAGAGACATTACTTTGCCTACAAAGGTCTGTCTAGTCAAGGCTATGGTTTTTCCTGTGGTCATGTATGGATGTGAGAGTTGGACTGTGAAGAAGGCTGAGCACCGAAGAATTGATGCTTTTGAACTGTGGTATTGGAGAAGACTCTTGAGAGTCCCAGGGACTGCAAGGAGATCCAACCAGTCCATTCTGAAGGAGATCAGTCCTGGGTGTTCTTTGGAAGAAATGATGCTAAAGCTGAAACTCCAGTACTTTGGCCACCTCATGCAAAGAGTTGACTCATTGGAAAAGACTCTGATGCTGGGAGGGATTGGGGGCAGGAGGAGAAGGGGACGACAGAGGATGAGATGGCTGGATGGCATCACTGACTCGATGGATGTGAGTCTGAGTGAACTCTGGGAGTTGGTGATGGACAGGAAGGCCTGGCACGCTGGGATTCATGGGGTCGCAAAGAGTTGGACACGACTGAGTGACTGAACTGAACTGAACTGAACTGAAGTACATGGCTGGTATCCGAGGTAAGTTTAGAATAAAAGATTTATGACATTTACTATATCTCTTCAAAATCAAAGCTTTACTCCAGTTTTACCATTAGTTATTTATAGGGAGTCTATTGATTATCGTAAAGCTGACTTGTCATGAAGGAAGAAAAAAATTAAGAAAAAAATGAAGAAAAATGACAAACTACGGGGACCAATAGATTTGAAATGTCTGTTAGATTCCATGCCAATTTAGTTTAGAGCAAACGAAAAGCGTCCCCTGATTATTAAATTCAAGGTAAATTTTCTGAGAATGGTATTCTCCCTCTCGTTAAACTCTCTGTTGGACAAATTCCAACCTGAGTGGGAGGAAGCAGAAGAGGCTGATGAAATGGACTAGGCAGAACTGGTGGACTTTGATAGGAATCTGGCGCCATTAGGATGGAGAAACCTGAGGATGATGAATGCCATCTCCGGGTAGGATTCACTGTCAGACCCTTAACAGGGCAGGTGAATAACACTCACTGCTGACATTTTGTATGCAGTAGTCAATGCATCGGAGAAGGCAATGGCACCCCACTCCAGTACTCCTGCCTGGAAAATCCCATGGACGGAGGAGCCTGGAAGGCCTCAGTCCATGGGGTCGCTGAGGGTCGGACACGACTGAGAGACTTCACTTGCACTTTTCACTTTCATGCATTGGAGAAGGAAATGGCAACCTACTCCAGTGTTCTTGCCTGGAGAATCCCAGGGATGGGGAAGCCTGGTGGGCTGCCGTCTATGGGGTCGCATGGAGTCGGACACGACTGAAGTGACTTAGTAGCAGCAACAGAAGCAGTCAATGCATCAAAAATCATGACGCTCATGACTTGCAATTATTTTTAATATTCAACTACACTGTTTCAGAAGTTAGGTGAATAACCTCGTGTAAAAAATTGTATGCAAAACCAATACAATATTGTAAGGTAAAAAAATAATAATAACATTTTTTTAAATTGTATTTTAAAAATTATTCCCTTTTGACCTAGAAGAGGAAACTCTTTAATGGACAAATATTTAAGGGACAAAGAGTTTTAAGAGATGAATGTATAATACGAAGTGTTATCAATGGAGCCCTCCTACTCCTCTGGGTCACTCATGCCTGACTTTGCTGACAAGTCTCGAAGGTCAGGGGTTGCAAGGCTCCTGTGGTTGTGATCAAGACCCTTACTTCAGGCCTTGTTCAGTCCCGGCAAAAGGCCTCCTTAAATCCCACAGGCGGGTCTTGGTAGACGAGTGTGAGGCAGAAAACCCTGCGTTCTTCTATCCATCCTGGCCCAGAAATATGTACGGAAATGCCGTATTTCAGATATTTCTCCTTTTTGGCCGCCTTGTTCTGGAGAAATTAAATGAAAAGGCAGTGCCACCAGTGCGGGGAAGACAGAGGCAGAGGAACCATGTTCTAGGCGGCGGTTCCCACATCGGGAACGGCCGCTGGGCTGCGGAGGAGAGCCTGCCGGAGGAGAGCTGGCCCTCCAGGCGGTACTTGGGAGGGAGACACTGTGTCCGGAGGCCTGAAGCCCATGCTGCTGAGCATCCGTAGCAATCCTCGGCTTCTGGGCCGGACCACGGGAACGTGATGGGGCCCCCGCGGAGGGATGGGCAGAGCCAGCCTGTGTGGGGAAAGGCAGAAGATTGTCTCCCCTGCCTCCAGATCCTAGGCCTCTGCACATGGTTGCTGCTCCAGAAGTCAAGCCTCCATCTGACTTCCTTCTCGGGTTACCTCACAGCCTCCATTTCCCGGAGGAAAAGGGCCAACACAGGAGCTGGTCGGCCTCGACGGGCAGCCTTTCCCCAGCAGGGCTGAGCTAAGTTTTAGGCTGAACACGCCTGGCAGGTGTTTGCAGATGATGACTGAGGTTTCTGTAGCCCGAGGAAGGGACTGATGGACAATTTCCTTCCATTTCAACCCCAAGCTTGCCAGTTGGACACCAGTTAGTTCTGGTTCACGACTCCGGGGTCAGAGTGCGGGCCTTTTCAAGCGAGGCGTCCACGTGGTACGGGGAGTGTCAGTTGCGGAGTAGGGCTGCCTGGCCTTGGCTTTGTAGTGGTCCGGCGTGAACGCCTGTTCTCGCTCTCCAGATAGCAGGTTCTTAGCCCACTGGTTGGGCAGGGCTGGTGGTGCTCATCTGTCCCACATGGGGTCCCGGATGCCAGGGCCAAGGCGGGCTCCTTCCTCGCCCTCCCTCCTCCCATCCTCTCCCTACCCCTCGGGTGGCTGGGTCATGTGCAGCCGTGAGTCCCCAAGACCACAGACCAGAAGAGCGAGGTTGCCAAACCCTTGGCAGCTGAGGAGACGTTGACAGAACAAGTAAGAGCATCCTTAGATCTTATGTTCTCAAGATCTCTGTGATTTTTAAAAAATTTTCATAACATTTTATTTTACTTACTATACCATATTTTAAAGGTTTTTATATTTTGAGGTATAGAAAAAGAAATGTCCATTAAGATTATGAAAGGGGCCAAGTGTGGGGGCGGGGTTCCCGGGTGGTCCAGTAGTTAAGAGTCCCGGACACTTACACTGCAGTAGGTGTGATTCAAGCTAAGATCCTACCAGCCACGCAGTTCGACCAATAATAATAATAATAATGATAAAAAGATGATGAATGGAACAAGTGGAACAAGTCACAAATTTGGCATAAGCGTATTCAGTGTGGAGTCACATCACACAGTATTGTTTTTTTGAGACACGTGCACTTTCTCATGAGTAGTTTCCAAAACGGAAATTGCTTTTTGGTTCTCGTGTGCTGTGCTTAGTTGCTCAGCCGTATAGGACTCCTTTCAACCCCATGGATTGTAGCCCACCAGATACCTCTGTCCATGGGGCTTCTCCAGTGAAGAATACTGGAGTGCATTGCCGTGCCCTCCAGCAGGGTATCTTTCCCAACCCAGGAATCCACCTGGGGTCTCCTGCATTGCAGGCAGATTCTTTTGGTTCTTAGTTGGTTTGAAAAGAAATTAGCAGAATGAGCTAGACGCTTCCTCCAATAGTATGTGTGTAGTGTTCCATGGCCCAGGAAAGAGGCCAGCTTCTGCATGGAGCCTCTTCCCACATCCTGTCCCTCAGTAGCTCTGCCCATAATTAAACATTTTGTTGTTGTTGTCCAACACATGCTATTATTCACTTAGTTATTCATAAATTTGTACAAAATTTATGAGATGGCCAAATTCTACTCACTTGCTGTGTTTCTAAAATTGTGCCCTTTGTTGAAACAGCCTGAGGTGACAAGCAGAGTGAAAGAGCTCTAATTAAAATTCTCTGAGAAATCAGCAGTAGCAATTAATGAAACAGAAGAGGAAAGGAGCATAAAAATAGTCTTTAAAGAGGCCTCATCAAACTCTGGAGGTCAACCAACAGGGTTTCTCCTGAACAACAGGAGGCAGAAAATTATAAATTTATAAAAACATCTTGTTTCTCTGGTCCCCAAATTGTATTCTGAAGCAGGAAGTACAGACTTCTTGTTACTAATTCCCAATCTTGTGCAAATTAATGCACATTAAAATAAATCATAAAGTTGAGCTAGAGATCTCATTAATTGACGCCCCGGCACATATTTTAGAGAATCTTAATTATTGGGCTAATTACTCAAACTCCACTTTTTACTTTTTTGCAGAAATACAGTTCTAGATTAGAATTTGCTTCTTTGAGGTAGTAGTGTAGAGATGTGTGCTTCTTCAAGAACTCTGGGTGAAGAATGCATTTTTAGTTATCATCAGGAATATATTAAGGACTTAAAGTACTGGGCTTGGTGAAATATGGGAAAATGTTTATTGCACCTGATTTTGCAATGAGAAAAGACTTGTAGTAACAGGAAATAAGCAATGACAATACATAGGTGATTAAAATGCATTAATTAGGATGTTTTGTTTGCATTTTTATGGAAATAAGGGGGTAAGAGTACATGACTTTATTCTAGTGTACTTTTGAATGGAAAACAGTCTCTGTGTTGCTGCTGTTTGTCACTTTCTGTACTTCTCCTGTTCAGTGAAGTCTGTGTTTTCCTTGCAAATATAATCTGTATTAAAATCTGGTTTGTTTTTCATGTTCCAAATAAACTTTGTTTACACAAACAGGCAACATGCCAGATTTAATGAATGCTGGTGTAGAGCACAGGTATGATCAGATCTCTTAGCTTCAAAGTATATTGCGAAGAATCCATAAGAATATTAAGTATGAGAATCAGAATCATCAATAATAGTGGCACCCCACTCCAGTACTCTTGCCTGGAAAATCTCATGGATGGAGAAGCCTGGTGGGCTGCAGTCCATGGGGTCGATAAGAGTCGGACACGACTGAGTGACTTCACTTTCACTTTTCACTTTCCTGCATTAGAGAAGGAAATGGCAACCCACTCCAGTGTTCTTGCCTGGAGAATCCCAGGGACGGGGGAGCCTGGCAGGCTGCCATCTGTGGGGTCGCACAGAGTCGGACACGACTGAAGTGACTTAGCAGCAGCATACCTATATTTGGGAGAAGGCAATGGCACCCCACTACAGTACTCTTGCCTGGAAAATCCCATGGACGGAGGAGCCTGGCTGGCTACAGTCCATGGGGTTGCTAGGAGTCGGACACGACTGAGCGACTTCACTTTCACTTTTCACTTTCATGCATTGGAGAAGGAAATGGCAACCCACTTCAGTGTTCTTGCCTGGAGAATCCCAGGGACGACGGAGTCTGGTGGGCTGCTGTCTATGGGGTCGCACAGAGTCAGACACGACTGAAGTGATTTAGTGGCAGCAGCACTGTTAGATCAACATTTTGTGTAAAGAGGGTTCTAGACTTTTATTTCAGAGTACTTAAATAGAACGCAACTGCATGTATATACGGATAAATGTTCATTTTGCTGTCATTTCAGTGCTCTTCCTTTCTGCTTTTTAAACTACTGTAAGGTGTTTCTACATAATAAAATACTAGAAAATATATTTATCTTGTAGAATGAGAAGTATGATTTATGAAAAGTTTATGAGAGCTGCAGATGGAGAATTTTTAATCCAGAATTAATTCCTTTTCTGTGATGATTTAGCATGGATTATAAGTCCCTGGGAACATTTCTTGCAGTTTTGTGGACTCTCATATCCTGACCCTTGAAGAACATAGGATGAGAAGAGTTTATTCCAACATTCCTGATAGAAAGGACGAAAAGGCCAATTTCATATAAGCATACCTCTGGCTTATTCACTCCTCGTTCTTTTAGTTGTACTCTGTGCTAGGAAAATTGTTAGGGGGTGTCTGTCTCTCCCCTTCCTTGATGGTGCTCTGGAGTTTTATTATGTGAATGCTTGGAATAGGGATTTTTGCACTAGCAAAGGTTTTTTGCCCTTACCCTTTGCCGTCCCATTTTCCTCTGTGATGTGAAGTGGGGGAGTTCTTCCTATGTATTGCAAACAGTAAGTCCTCTCTATATGAATGAGTTCAGTTCTGAGAGTGCATTTGTAAGTCCAATTTGTTTGTAAGTCCAACAAAGTTAGCCTAGGTACCCAGCTAACACAATCAACTATATAGTTCTGTACTGTAATAGATTTATAATACTTTTCACACAAATAACATATAAAAAGCAAGCAAAAAATAAACATTTTTAATCTGATAGTATAGTACGTTGAAAAGGACAGTAGTACAGTCCAACAGCTGGTATACAGAGACTGACATCGAGTGAACAGGTGAGAAGAGTTACTGACTGGAGATGGGGAGAAGGAGGTGGGAGACAGTGGAGCTGAAGAATCACTAGCAGTAGGAGATGGAGGGCAAGCTGCAGTTTCATTCATGCCTGAACACACATTCGCATCTTTCAAAGTTCGCAACTTGAAGGTTCACATGTAGGGGACTTACTGTATCTTCTTTTGAGTGGTGGGAATTAGAATGGACAGGATATCCTGCTATGCATAACTTTCTACTGAAAACCACTAAGGGTATGGAGGGCAGGTCAGAGTTATTGTTTGTGCTTCACTGTCACCTTTGACAGCTGAACATGTGTGAGTCAGATCATTTCCTTAAAGATACTCAGAAGTGTTCATAAGCCAAATACGATCTGCCAGTGCAAACAAGAGCAATCTTGACCACACACTGCACTTCACATACTGTCCTATCCTTTATTCATGTTAGGAAAACTGAGGATCAGAGAGTTTCATTCTTTACCATCAGAGTAAAAAAAATGGGCAGAGTTGGAATTCAAAATCAGTTCTGCCTGATTCCAGAAGCCAGACTCATTGTTGTGGACCACACTATCTACCCTTTTCAACAGAGGCCCAGTCCTCCTGTGGCTTACAGTTTTGTAGGTTCAGAGCTTCTGTGAACACTTAAGTATTTCAGAACCAAATCCTCCTGCCTGATACATTAAGTTGATGCTTCAAATAGAGCTTGATTTTAAAATGGAAATTAATGACCTTGAAGAAAGACATCTGCTACATTTCTGCCTTCTCTTACATCAGAATATCATTAGTTAAATAAAATTTTATATTTTCTTAGAATGGTAAAAAGGGCATTTTCAAAATTCTTTTTACTTTTACAGCTTTCTTGACTTTATTTTTTTAAAAAATCTCAGGCTCAAAGGCAGTGGATTTTTATTCACTTGCAGAATAATCACTACTGTCAGTAAAAAGAGTTTGAGCAAAAGTTTTTTCCCTCAAAAATATTTTATGTGTGTGTTATCACCATATTTGGAAAAATTAAATTATTTTTGGTTTTAGAAATTGTTTATTTAAAAAATATTTTGGTGCACGTATGTTTTACCTTTTGCTGAAGTGTCTGAATTTTGATGAAGATTCTGAAAAAGAAAAATAGGTCCAAAGATACACTTGTTATTCAGAAAACAAATTTGGAAAACCAAACCAATAATGTCCACAATCTATATACAGAAATTTCTCTGCCATGATGAAAATGCATTTCTTGGTGTCTTATATCAATATTACTTATTCAACAGGAAATCTAAATTGTAAGGTGAAAGAAAAGTCTTCTGTCATAATCAGCAATCTTTGTTATTTGATTCAAGAAAAAAATTTCTAGCATAAGCTCAGGCTTCTTAGTATTATTTGAACAGTTCTGCAGATATTGCCTGGTGGCAAAATAGCTTCCCTGGTGGTACAGACAGTAAAAAAGTCTGCCTGCAATGCAGGAGACCCAGGTTTGATCCCTGGGTGGGGAAGATCCCCTGCAGGAGAGTATGGCAACCCACTCCATTTTCTTTCCTGGAGAATCCCATGGACAAAGGAGCCTGACGGGGCTGCTGTCCATAGGGTAGCAAAGAGTCGGACATGACTAAAGCGACTCAGTACACACCCACATATAGTGCCTAAATTCAATCCCCCTTCCACAACAGAGACTGATATTTTAGTATAAAAGGTTTGTCATTTTCACTGTTTAGTGTGTTCAGTTCTTATTTTAACAGTCATTCATATACAGGCTTAAAAAATCATACAGATTCACTGTATAGTTTCATTTCTTTATTTTGTAGGATTAAAAAGAGAAACTGGTAGTCAAATACTTGAGATTGTATCCTGGATTAAAAAAAAAAAACTATCTGAGATTTTGTGTTTTTCATAATCATTTAAGTTTGTATCCATTAGCATGGTGGTTTTTATTTGCTTGTTTGTTTATGTTTATTGTACACCTGGAGTTACTTTAGTGGTTTAGAATTTACTGGCTATAACTTCATTATCATGAAAACTATATAAGATAGGTGATTCACAGATTCATTAAAAGTTACATTTCAGTCAAAAAGAAAATTCAATTTTCTAACAAGATCCATTTTAATTGATGCTAATTTTTTTGGAAATTTTGCTTTGACAAGTTTGCTTTGAAGGAAATCCAATTAATGAAAAGCTTGATTTCTCAAACAAACTAGGGAATAATTGTATTCCTGTAACAAGAAACTTGCTAGAGTATTCCTTTTAGAGAGAAAAGTCTTCTGTCATGTTTAGAATGTAATTAAACATGTATGTAACTTTTCATTGAAGAGTATCATTCACATGAACCTTCTCAGAAGCAATTCTCTTAGGTAAAATAGTTCATCTGAGCATAGATTCAACTACTAAGCTGAACACATGAGGTCTTTACCCAGCTGTGTGGGTGAGATTGTTAAACACGTTAGCATGACTTAACTAGAATTCAGTTTATTCAAAAATGTAAACTTGTATTTTATTTTTTTATTTTTGTATTTTATTTTATTTTTTTAATTTTTAATTTTATTTTATTTTTAAAATTTACAATATTGTATTAGTTTTGCCAAATATCGAAATGAATCCACCACAGGTATACATGTGTTCCCCATCCTGAACCCTCCTCCCTCCTCCCTCCCCATACCCTCCCTCTGGGTCGTCCCAGTGCACCAGCCCCAAGCATCCAGTATCGTGCATCGGACCTGGACTGGCAACTCGTTTCATACATGATATTTTACATGTTTCAATGCCATTCTCCCAAATCTCCCCACCCTCTCCCTCTTCCACAGAGTCCATAAGACTGATCTATACATCAGTGTCTCTTTTGCTGTCTCGTACACAAGGTTATTGTTACCAACTTTCTAAATTCCATATATATGCGTTAGTATACTGTATTGGTGTTTTTCTTTCTGGCTTACTTCACTCTGTATAATGGGCTCCAGTTTCATCCACCTCATTAGAACTGATTCAAATGTATTCTTTTTAATGGCTGAGTAATACTCCATTGTGTATATGTACCAGTGCTTTCTTATCCATTCATCTGCTGATGGACATCTAGGTTGCTTCCATGTCCTGGCTATTATAAACAGTGCTGCGATGAACATTGGGGTACACGTGTCTCTTTCCCTTCTGGTTTCCTCAGTGTGTATGCCCAGCAGTGGGATCGCTGGATCATAAGGCAGGTCTATTTCCAGTTTTTTAAGGAATCTCCACACTGTTCTCCATAGTGGCTGTACTAGTTTGCATTCCCACCAACAGTGTAAGAGGCTTCCCTTTTCTCCACACCCTCTCCAGCATTTATTGCTTGTAGACTTTTGGATCGCAGCCATTCTGACTGGTGTGAAATGGTACCTCATAGTGGTTTTGATTTGCATTTCTCTGATAATGAGTGATGTTGAGCATCTTTTCATGTGTTTGTTAGCCATCTGTATGTCTTCTTTGGAGAAGTGTCTATTTAGTTCTTTGGACCATTTTTTGATTGGGTCATTTATTTTTCTGGAGTTGAGCTGTAGGAGTTGCTTGTATATTTTTGAGATAAATTCTTTGTCAGTTGCTTCATTTGCTATTATTTTCTCCCATTCTGAAGGCCACCTTTTCACCTTGCTAATAGTTTCCTTTGTTGTGCAAAAGCTTTTAAGTTTAATTAGGTCCCATTTGTTTATTTTTGCTTTTATTTCCAATATTCTGGGAGGTGGGTCATAGAGGATCCTGCTGTGATGTATGTCGGAGAGTGTTTCGCCTATGTTCTCCTCTAGGAGTTTTATACTTTCTGGTCTTACGTTGAGATCTTTAATCCATTTTGAGTTTACTTTTGTGTATGGTGTTAGAAAGTGTTCTAGTTTCATTCTTTTACAAGTGGTTTACCAGTTTTCCCAGGGCCACTTGTTAAAGAGATTGTCTTTAATCCATTGTATATTCTTGCCTCCTTTGTCAAAGATAAGGTGTCCATATGTGCGTGGATTTATCTCTGGGCTTTCTATTTTGTTCCATTGATCAATATTTCTGTCTTTGTGCTAGTACCATACTGTCTTGATAACTGTGGCTTTGTAATAGAGCCTGAAGTCAGGTAGGTTGATTCCTCCAGTTCCCTTCTTCTTTCTCAAGATTGCTTTGGCTATTCGAGGTTTTTTGTATTTCCATACAAATTGTGAAATTATTTGTTCTAGCTCTGTGAAGAATGTTGTTGGTAGCTTGATAGGGATTGCATTGAATCTATAAATTGCTTTGGGTAGTATACTCATTTTCACTATATTGATTCTTCCAATCCACGAGCATGGTATATTTCTCCATCTATTAGTGTCCTCTTTGATTTCTTTCACCAGTGTTTTATAGTTTTCTATATATAGGTCTTTAGTTTCTTTAGGTAGATATATTCCTAAGTATTTTATTCTTTCCGTTGCAATGGTGAATGGAATTGTTTCCTTAATTTCTCTTTCTGTTTTCTCATTATTAGTGTATAGGAATGCAAGGGATTTCTGTGTGTTGATTTTATATCCTGCAACTTTACTGTAGTCATTGATTAGTTCTAGTAATTTTCTGGTGAAGTCTTTAGGGTTTTCTATGTAGAGGATCATGTCATCTGCAAATAGTGAGAGTTTTACTTCTTCTTTTCCAATTTGGATTCCTTTTATTTCTTTTTCTGCTCTGATTGCTGTGCCCCAAACTTCCAAAACTATGTTGAATAGTAATGGTGAAAGTGGGCACCCTTGTCTTATTCCTGACTTTAGAGGAAATGCTTTCAATTTTTTACCATTGAGGATAATGTTTGCTGTGGGTTTGTCATATATAGCTTTGATTATGTTGAGGTATGTTCCTTCTATTCCTGCTTTCTGGAGAGTTTTTTTTTTATCATAAATGGATGTTGAATTTTGTCAAAGGCTTTCTCTGCATCTATTGAGATAATCATATGGTTTTTATTTTTCAATTTGTTAATGTGGTGTATTACATTGATTGATTTGCGGATATTGAAGAATCCTTGCATCCCTGGGATAAAGCCCACTTGGTCATGGTGTATGATCTTTTTAATGTGTTGCTGGATTCTGATTGTTAGAATTTTGTTGAGGATTTTTGCATCTATGTTCATCAGTGATATTGGCCTGTAGTTTTCTTTTTTTGTGGGATCTTTGTCAGGTTTTGGTATTAGGGTGATGGTGGCCTCATAGAATGAGTTTGGAAGTTTACCTTCCTCTGCAATTTTCTGGAAGAGTTTGAGCAGGATTGGTGTTAGCTCTTCTCTAAATTTTTGGTAGAATTCAGCTGTGAAGCCGTCTGAACCTGGGCTTTTGTTTGCTGGAAGATTTTTGATTACAGTTTCAATTTCCGTGCTTGTGATGGGTCTGTTAAGATTTTCTATTTCTTCCTGGTCGAGTTTTGGAAAGTTGTACTTTTCTAAGAATTTGTCCATTTCTTCCACGTTGTCCATTTTATTGGCATATAATTGTTGATAGTAGTCTCTTATGATCCTTTGTATTTCTGTGTTGTCTGTTGTGATGTCTCCATTTTCATTTCTAATTATATTGATTTGATTTTTCTCCCTTTGTTTCTTGATGAGTCTGGCTAATGGTTTGTCAATTTTATTTATCCTTTCAAAGAACCAGCTTTTGGCTTTATTGATTTTTGCTATGGTTTTTTTTTTTTTCTTTTGCATTTATTTCTGCCCTAATTTTTAAGATTTCTTTCCATCTACTAACCCTGGGGTTCTTCATTTCTTCCTTTTCTAACATTCAAATCATAGGGGTCCCAGAAGAAGAAGACAAAAAGAAAGACCATGAGAAAATACTTGAAGAGATAATAGTTGAAAACTTCCCTAAAATGGGGAAGGAAATAATCACCCAAGTCCAAGAAACCCAGAGAATCCCAAACAGGATAAACCCAAGACGAAACACCCCAAGACACATATTAATCGAATTAACAAAGATCAAACACAAAGAACAAATATTAAAAGCAGCAAGGGAAAAACAACAAATAACACACAAGGGAATTCCCATAAGGATAACAGCTGATCTTTCAATAGAAACTCTTCAAGCCAGGAGGGAATGGCAAGACATACTTTAAGTGATGAAAGAAAATAACCTACAGCCCAGATTATTGTACCCAGCAAGGATCTCATTCAAATATGAAGGAGAAATCAAAAGCTTTTCAGACAAGCAAAAGCTGAGAGAATTCAGCACCACCAAACCAGCTCTCCAACAAATACTAAAGAATATTCTCTAGACAGGAAACACAAAAACGGTGTATAAAATCGAACCCAAAACAATAAAGTAAATGGCAACGGGATCATACTTATCAGTAATTACCTTAAATGTAAATGGGTTGAATGCCCCAACCAAAAGACAAAGACTGGCTGAATGGATACAAAAACAAGACCCCTACATATGTTGTCTACAAGAGACCCACCTCAAAACAGGGGACACATACAGACTGAAAGTGAAGGGCTGGAAAAAGATTTTCCATGCAAATAGGGACCAAAAGAAATCAGGAGTAGCAATACTTATATCAGATAAAATAGACTTTAAAACAAAGGCTGTGAAAAGAGACAAAGATGGTCACTACATAATGATCAAAGGATCAATCCAAGAAGAAGATATAACAATTATAAATATATATGCACCCAACACGGGAGCACCGCAATATGTAAGACAAACGCTAACAAGTATGAAAGGAGAAGTTAACAATAACACAATAATAGTGGGAGACTTTAATACCCCAACTCACACCTATGGATAGATCAACTAAACAGAAAATTAACAAGGAAACACAAACTTTAAACGATACAATAGACCAGTTAGACCTAATTGATATCTATAGGACATTTCATCCCCAAACAATGAATTTCACCTTTTTCTCAAGCGCACATGGAACCTTCTCCAGGATAGATCACATCCTGGCCCATAAAGCTAGCCTTGGTAAATTCAAAAACATAGAAATCATTCCAAGCATCTTTTCTGACCACAATGCAGTAAGATTATATCTCAATTACAGGAGAAAAACTATTAAAAACTCCAACATATGGAGGCTGAACAACACGCTGCTGAATAACCAACAAATCACAGAAGAAATCAAAAAAGAAATCAAAATTTGCATAGAAACTAATGAAAATGAAAACACAACAACCCAAAACCTATGGGACACTTTAAAAGCAGTCCTAAGGGGAAAGTTCATAGCAATACAGGCATACCTCAAGAATCAAGATAAACGTCAAATAAACTTGTATTTTAAAGTCACCATGACACCCACCTACAGCACAATGTGTAAGACTGTATTTTTTATTTGTAGTTTGTTTATTGTGTATTTAATGGAAACATGTGAGCTTCTGGAATATAATTCTAAAGAATGGAAAATTGTTTCCAGTGCTAGGTGGGAGCATGAAGTATAGATGGAGTACAACTGCATTTGTGATATAGTTCTTCATTTTGCCAAAACTTACATTTAGTAAATACTTAATTACTTCCTGGTATGGCAGGAAATAGTGTTTTGCTAGTTGGCCTAAAAATGCAGCCAAGAAAAAGGACAGCTTCTGAAATTTGAATCTGTTGGCAGAAGACATACATCTCAGTGTTTCTTTAGTTTTAGGTTTATGGTGGGTGGATAGATTGAAATAGTTTGGCATTGTTAGACATAGTTGGTTACTACAGAAATAATGTAAAATATACTTACTATTTGTGCTGGTTTTCTTATATAGGTGGGCTTATAGTTAAGATACGTTGAGAAAAGGGATGGACAAAATGTCTGAATGACGTTGAATAAACTTTCAAATTGTACTCAAGCAGAATCTGTTTACTTGGGGATATTCAACTATTTATTTTGACCCTTGACATATATGAAATAAAACTGGTAAATGTCAGTTCTTTTCTTCATTTCTATGCATGAATAGTCACGTACAATTTAATGTTCTTAAGTATAGAAGAAATGTGAAATATGATATGAGCTTCTCTCGATTATTATAATTGTCCATATTTTCCTAGGAAATACTTTGTTTCTCCCTGAAGGATTCTTTTGCTTCAGATATGTTGAAAATTTGATATTTTTGAGAAAACTGTCATTTTTGTTTAGCGATTTCAGAAAATGAATGTTTAAAAAAAGCTTTTTCTTTAAAAAGCTTTTTTGTTGTTGTTGTTAAAGTGCTACTTTAACAGCATTTGAAGTGCTTCATCCTAAAATTAGATTTTCCTCCTTCTTTGATCATTTGTTTGTTTCTACTGATTTACTGAGAGCAGGACATAAAAACTAAAGAACAGCCAAGTGGTCTTAACAGATGGGAAGACATGTGTCCACATTCATGTATCTGGTTTCCTACTCTAGCATTTGTCATGAGGTTGGCTATAACCAATGGCCCAGAGATAAGAGAGTACTTAGTGGTACTTGGATGAATTAAACTCTTCATCTTGGCCTCATGAGGAAGATTATAAAAAACTACTACAGCATCATCTCTACTACTTCCACTAATAATAATGGGTGGTAGCAGTTTACTTGCTATGTTGTGTCTGACTGTTTGTGACCTCATGGATTGTAGCCTGCCACACTCCTCTGTCCATCAGTTTCCCTAGGCAAGAATGCTGGAGTGGTTTGCAATTTCTTTCTCCAGGGGATCTTCCCAGCCCAGGGACTGAACCTTCATTTCCAGCATTGTAGGTGGTCTCCTGCATTGCAGACAGATTCTTTACTGCTGAGCCACTCAAAATATACTCTCATCTGGCCCATTTGTTAATGCTTTTTCTGATTCAAGAACCCTGAAAATTCTGTTTTCTTTTTCTGTTTTAGAGATGAGGAAAACTGAAACTTAGAGAAGTTAATTAGTTTTCCAAAGTATATTCACCTGGAAAGTGGCAGATCTCAAATTCAAATAATCTCTGCATGACCCTATGCTTTTTGTATTTTATTATCAGCTCTAGGTATTTGTATTATCTCCAAAATGTGGTACTCTAACAGAAATGAATAACTTGTTGCAAGTTAATTCTCACTTGTTAACTTAACTTCAGCTGTTATAAAATCTTTTGTTGATATGAGACCTTTGCTCCTCAGTTATCACTGTCACTGTTCATGTAATGCAAATAGGATATTAAAAATTCTGAATTTATTACATCTAATTGCAAAAAACACAATTGTAATTATTTATAATAAGATATAGGGAGAAAAACAAATACCATATGTTAACACGTATGTATGAAATCTATCAGGCTTCCCTGTTGGCTCAGCTGGTAAATAATACACCTGCTATTCAGGAGATCCCAGTTTGATTCCTGGGATGGGAAGATCTCCAGGAGAAGGGATTGGCTACCCGCTCCAGTATTTTTGGGCTTCCCTGTTTTCTCAGATGATAAAGAATCCTCCTGCAATATGGGAGACCTGGATTTCATCCCTGAGTTGGGAGGATCTCCTGGAGGAAGGCATGGCAACCCACTCTGGTATGGCATGGCAACCCACTCCAGTATTCTTGCCTGGAGAATTGCCATGGACAGAAGAGCCTGCTGGGCTACAGTCCATGGGGTCACAAAGAGTCAGACATGACTGAGCGACTAAGCACATGGAATCATGAAAAATGGTAATGATTAACCTATTTGCAGGGCAGGAATAGAGACATAAATGTAGAGAATGGACTTGTTGATTGGGGCAGGGGTGGGTGATTGTGAAGGAGAGGAGGAGATGAATTGAGAGTAGCATGGACATATATACACTACCATGTGTAAACAGATAGCTAGTGGGAGGCTGCTGTATATCATAGGGAGCTCAGTTTGGTGCTCTGTGATGACTTAAAAGGGTGAGATGGGAGAGTAGGAGGGAGACTCAAAAGGGAGGAGATTTATGTATACATATAGCTGATTCACTTCGTTGTACAGCAGAAACTAACACAACATTGTAAAGCAGCTGCACTTGAGGAAAAAAAAGACATAGGAAGTCCGATAGTAAGAAATTACTGATTTTTACTAGTCACCTATTTGAAACAATGACAATTTATATATATTAGTATAATTGTCAACTTTGTAAATCAGTCTTTTTGAAATTTCAAGACTGGTGCATTCAAGGTAATAGAATCTGTGCTCTTCCTATCCATATAGATAAAGAATGCATGCAGTCACTCTCTTTTATGAAGTTTCATATGTACTGAAGCGTGTTTAGAGGCCTGGGCTCAAATTTCTATTTTGCTGCTTATTAATGGGGAAAACAGTGGAAACAGTGTCAGACTTTATTTTTTTGGGCTCCAAAATCACTGCATATGGTGAGTGCAGCCATGAAATTAAACGACGCTTACTCCTTGGAAGGAAAGTTATGACCAACCTAGATAGCATTTTCAAAAGCAGAGACATTACTTTGCCAACAAAGGTCCGTCTAGTCAAGGCTATGGTTTTTCCTGTGGTCATGTATGGATGTGGGAGTTGGACTGTGAAAAAGGCTGAGCGCCGAAGAATTGATGCTTTTGAACTGTGGTGTTGGAGAAGAATCTTGAGAGTCCCTTGGACTGCAAGGAGATCCAACCAGTCCATTCTGAAGGAGATCAGCCCTGGGATTTATTTAGAAGGAATGATGCTAAAGCTGAAATTCCAGTACTTTGGCCACCTCATGCGAAGATTTGACTCATTGGAAAAGACTCTGATTCTGGGAAGGACTGGGGGCAGGAGGAGAAGGGGACGACAGAGGATGAGATGGCTGGATGGTATCACTGACTTGATGGACGTGACTCTGAGTGAACTCCGGGAGTTGGTGATGGACAGGGAGGCCTGGAGTGCTGCGATTCATGGGGTCACAAAGAGTCAGACATGACTGAGTGACTGAACTGAACTGAATCCTCTATATACAGCACTGTAAGCATCAGATTTTAATACTAAAATGAACAGTAAAATACCAGCTTCAAGGTATTGCTGTGAGGATTAATTGAAATAAAGTAAAAATTAAATGAAATGAAGTAATACATAAGTGAAGATACTATTGCAATTCACTATCAAGTATTGGCATTCAGAAAATGAAGATCATGGCATCCGGTCCCACCACTTCATGGGAAATAGATGGGGAAACAGTGGAAACAGCGTCAGACTTTATTTTTCTGGGCTCCAAAATCACTACAGATGGTAACTGCAGTCATGAAATTAAAAGACACTCCTTGGAAGGAAAGTTATGACCAACCTAGATAGCATATTCGAAAGCAGAGACATTACTTTGCCAACAAAGGTTCGTCTAGTCAAGGCTATGGTTTTTCCTGTGGTCATGTATGGATGTGAGAGTTGGACTGTGAAGAAGGCTGAGAGCCAAAGAATTGATGCTTTTGAACTGTGGTGTTGGAGAAGACTCTTGAGAGTCCCTTGGACTGCAAGGAGATCCAACCAGTCCATTCTGAAGGAGATGAGCCCTGGGATTTCTTTGGAAGGAATGATGCTAAAGCTGAAACTCCAGTACTTTGGTCACCTCATGCGAAGAGTTGACTCATTGGAAAAGACTCTGATGCTGGGAGGGATTGCGGGCAGGAGGAGAAGGGGACGACAGAGGATGAGATGGCTGGATGGCATCACTGACTTGATGGACGTGAGTCTGGGTGAACTCTGGGAGTTGTTGATGGACAGGGAGGCCTGGTGTGCTGCAATTCATGGGGTCGCAAAGAGTCAGACACGACTGAGCGACTGATCTGATCTGATCTGATCTGATCAAATGTTAGTTATTATCATCAGCAGTATCCTATCTTTTGACTTTATCACTTGCTAAACTAGCAACAAGATTGAACAATTCATTGTAACCAGATGTCCTAATCTTTTTCTTAGGCAATATTCACATATAATCTACATCAGATTTCTGAGATTTAAAAGAAAAAATCCCTATCAAGCTACCAACAGCATTCTTCACAGAGCTAGAACAAATAATTTCACAATTTGTATGGAAATACAAAAAACCTCGAATAGCCAAAGCGATCTTGAGAAAGAAGAATGGAACTGGAGGAATCAACCTACCTGACTTCAGGCTCTACTACAAAGCCACAGTTATCAAGACAGTATGGTACTGGCACAAAGACAGAAATATAGATCAATGGAACAAAATAGAAAGCCCAGAGATTAATCCACGCACATATGGACACCTTATCTTTGACAAAGGAGGCAAGAATATACAATGGATTAAAGACAATCTCTTTAACAAGTGGTGCTGGGAAATCTGGTCAACCACTTGTAAAAGAATGAAACTAGAACACTTTCTAACACCATACACAAAAGCAAACTCAAAATGGATTAAAGATCTCAACGTAAGACCAGAAACTATAAAACTCCTAGGGGAGAACATAGGCAAAACACTCTCCGACATACATCACAGCAGGATCCTCTATGACCCACCTCCCAGAATATTGGAAATAAAAGCAAAAATAAACAAATGGGACCTAATTAAACTTAAAAGCTTCTGCACATCAAAGGAAACTATTAGCAAGGTGAAAAGACAGCCTTCAGAATGGGAGAAGATAATAGCAAATGAAGCAACTGACAAACAACTAATCTCGAGAATATACAAGCAACTCCTACAGCTCAACTCCAGAAAAATAAATGACCCAATCAAAAAATGGGCCAAAGAACTAAATAGACATTTCTCCAAAGAAGACATACAGATGGCTAACAAACACATGAAAAGATGCTCAACATCACTCATTATCAGAGAAATGCAAATCAAAACCACTATGAGGTACCATTTCACACCAGTCAGAATGGCTGCGATCCAAAAGTCTACAAGTAATAAATGCTGGAGAGGGTGTGGAGAAAAGGGACCCCTCTTACACTGTTGGTGGGAATGCAAACTAGTACAGCTACTATGGAGAACAGTGTGGAGATTCCTTAAAAAACTGGAAATAGAACTGCCTTATGACCCAGCAATCCCACTGCTGGGCATACACACTGAGGAAACCAGAAGGGAAAGAGACACGTGTACCCCAATGTTCATCGCAGCACTGTTTATAATAGTCAGGACATGGAAGCAACCTAGATATCCATCAGCAGATGAATGGATAAGAAAGCAGTGGTACATATACACAATGGAGTATTACTCAGCCATTAAAAAGAATACATTTGAAGCAGTTCTAATGAGGTGGATGAAACTGGAGCCTATTATACAGAGTGAAGTAAGCCAGAAAGAAAAACACCAATACAGTATACTAACGCATATATATGGAATTTAGAAAGATGGTAATAATAACCCTGTGTACGAGACAGCAAAAGAGACACTGATGTATAGAACAGTCTTATGGACTCTGTTGGAGAGGGAGAGGGTGGGAATATTTGGGAGAATGGCATTGAAACTTGTAAAATATCATGTATGAAACGAGTTGCCAGTCCAGGTTCGATGCACGATACTGGATGCTTGGGGCTGGTGCACTGGGACGACCCAGAGGGATGGAATGGGGAGGGAGGAGGGAGGAGGGTTCAGGATGGGGAACACATGTATACCTGTGGCGGATTCATTTTGATATTTGGCAAAACTAATACAATTATGTAAAGTTTAAAAATAAAATAAAATTAAAAAAAAGAAAAAATCATATAATGCTCATATAATGCTCATTTTTATAAATGGGAAAACCCAGGAAATCATTATAGAATGTGAGATCATCAAAGCAGTGTGCCTTGAAGATTCAACAAAAAATACCACAAAAACCGATCTATTCTTTCCTGCATAAATGCTTGTCCAAGCAAGCATGGGTACCTACCTCTGCATACACTGGTGTGCATGAGAACCATTAATAGTCTATACAAACACTTGCCTGTGAATATTATTATATAAGCACATTCATCTAGGTAGGACTGTAGGATAGATTTCAGTCTCATTTGAAGGTTGTATTGTAGTTACACTTCGAAGGCATAAGAAATTTCCTTTTAATTAAATTATTTTGGTATAATAGAATTAAGTTTTCATTATCCCCAAATGATTGAAATATATATGAACAGCAACACATGCACACACATACACACACACATACATATATACCAGTTCATCAAAAGTCTTTCACTCTCCTTAATTAATTATTGAACTCAGGTTTAAAATAATTGCTGTGTAATAAATGAGTGTTTTACCTTTGGTTTTCTCAGAAGAATAAGATTTAGTTCATTTATAGCATCTGTAATTTGTTTGGTCTCCACACATCCCAGAACACTGCATATATTTTTTACTTCTTCAATAACATTGTCCACATTTTGCTGTAGATGAAAAGATTGATATCTTTTAGTTTATTGAAATCAAGAGGACACTAAGTTATCTTTAAACTACCTCTCTACCTAGGAAGAGGAAATAATAAAAAATGGTTGTTCCCATGTGAAAGATTCTCAGGACTGGTTACCCTGTGATCTAAGTGTGATTTGCATTGAGTGAATGCTGAAAACTAGACTATCAGTCCTAGTTGATATATATCAACTTTAACATTGGAGAAGGAAATGGCAACCCACTCCAGTGTTCTTGCCTGGAGAATCCTAGGGACGGGGGAGCCTGGTGGGCTGTGATCTCTGGGGTTGCACAGAGTCGGACACGACTGAAGCTACTTAGCAGCAACATTATCTGATATAAAATGGGAGAGACAAGAGACAGAGACAGAGACAGAGACTGAAAGTCTCTGGTTCCTGAAAAATACTTTGAAAACCAGACAAGTTATAGCAGATCTGTGTAGAGTGCAGAATACATTTATTTTTGTAAGCACTGTATATGAGGGCAAAATTATTAAAAATCAGAGTTCAGAACAAACTTGGTACAATGAAGTTTGGTACTGGAGGTGTTATGTAATCATTTGATTATATTATATTTCAAGCTTATGATGTTTCAAAAATAAAATCACTGATGACAAGTACAGTCCACAGAAATGACCAACTATTCTTAAAATCAAAATTACTGTCTCTGCTTGATAGTTATACACAGACTTTGTGTCACAGTTCTAAGAGCTTTTCATTTTCTTTTTTTAATTTCTGAGCTTTCACATGTTCTTAAACTTAGCTTTCATTAAAAAAAAAAAAAGAAAGAAAACCTGCCATATTTTGACCTTATTATTTTTTGTTTTTTACTGGTAATTGTTTAGAAATCTCTCTTTTTTCCTTTAATTATTTGTGAATCATCTTTAACTCTATAATATTTTAATGTATTTTATCTATATCACTATATCACTATAAAGTTGGCTTTTCAAAACACATGAGCTCTATCAAGTCTAGAATCACAGTCATTCCAATGGAGAATTTTAGTGGAGTTTATTTCAAGAGAGATGGAAGAATTTTTTTTCACACAAAGATATGAATTCATAATACAAAAGATTTTAACTGTACTTATTCTAGATCATTTTCTTATCAAAGCATTATCAATATAAAGACAAAAAAGTGGGTATTATATTTAAGAATATAATTTTGTGTCTTTTATGGAAAAACAAAGCTTTTTAATATATCTCCAGTACCTTTTATAATGATTTTATAAACATTGAAAACTGTTGACAAAAACCTAGAAAGAATGGCTAATTAATACTATGAAAGACACAGTCAGGACTCCAAAATTATCAGCAGACTTGATTAATGAGCTAAAAGGAAAATAAAACTAAACAAACAAAAAATTGAACTTAATTGGGTTCACTTGGATCTTAAATCTTCACAGATTAAGAAAATATAACTACTCAGTTACAACATAGGAAGAAAAATTTATTACTAATGCATGTGGAAAAAGGTCAGTTGTTTTATTTATGTGTGAAATAAATGAGTCCACATTGTGATGTGGCTGCCAGAAGAGCTACTTTATTATTAAACTGGAAGACATGTACTCTCCAGAACCAGAAAGTTAGAGCTCAGCAAGTGTACATAATCTGAACTGAGGTTAGTGTTGAGTACCACATTTGACAGTGAACTTAACAAATCGAATTTTCCCCAAAGACAGCAACCCAACTATTATTATGATATGAATATACTCTTTCTTGTGAAAGAAGTAATAAATTCTATTTCCAGATCTGCAATAAGGTTATGTGTGATAAAATCCTGATTCTGTCCTATTCTACCTATGGACATTAACAAAATTATTTAACTTCCATGTATCTGAATTCCCTCATCTGTAGAATTGGAACAATAATAATTAATTATTATGACCCTGATGCTGGGAGGGACTGGGGGCAGGAGGAGAAGGGGATGACAGAGGATGAGATGGCTGGATGGCATCACCGACTCGATGGACATGAGTTTGGGTGAACTCCAGGAGTTGGTGATGGACAGGGAGGCCTGGTGTGCTGCGATTCATGGGGTCGCAGAGTCGGACAAGACTGAGCAACTGAACTGAACTGATTATTAAATAATAATTAATTATTATTATTTGGAGAAGGAAATGGCACCCCACTCCAGTATTCTTGCCTGGAGAATCCCATGGACAAAGGAGCCTGGTGGGCTACAGTCCATGGGGTTGCAAAGAGTCGGACACGACTGAGCAACTAACACACAACACACAATTATTATTAAGGTTAAATAAAGTAAAATAGGAAAAGTCCCTGGCAAAGAATGTGGGCTAAATTTTAGTTTATTCATTTCAAATTAGTTCATTTTTATCCATTCACACAGATGTTTTGGTTTATAAGAGAAATCAGACACTGTTCATGCCCAGGTAACTAATAATATGAAAATTAAGAAATATTAAAAATATGATACAGATGTATATCAGGTTCTGAGTGAATGAATTTGTTTTTCATTCATACATTCTTGGTAGATATGAGATACATGTGAATTTGTTGAAATCCATGAAATATTACTAGTTAAAATGCAAATGTTGGGTTGCTGGGTCACTCAATAGCTAATTTTATTCCATCTGTTATTGTAGTCTTGTAGTGCCTCTTGTCTGATCTATTGATCTCATTTGATCTGCATAAAAATTCAGAAAGATAAATATTTCATTTTTGAGTGACTAAAATTGTTAGACTATGTTAAGTGAAATGTTGCCATTGTAGAATTAACTTGGTGACTAATTGGATTGAGTGCAACAGGGATATTGGATTGAAGATGTTTTCAAAATTTCATACTTGGAAAACCAAAAGACAGAGTGCCATGAGTTATGGCAAAATATGAAGTTTTGGTGGAATTGTGATATGTTTTTATTTCTGATACACAGAGCTTGAGTTGCCAATGGAAAAACCAAGTAGACTCAGCCTCTGGATACTGGGAAATGCAGCAGAGTTCTAGCTCTTGCAGCTGTTGGACTGAGCAAACATGGACACCTTACACACACACACACACATTGTACACTCATATAAACATTAGCTGAACCATAAGAAAAAAATGTAAATCCAAAATTTAGCCCAAAACAAAGATAGGATAAATCTGTGGATGGCAGAAATTTAATGAAGGAATTTAAACGATGAGCATTAGCTTCAACATGGATATGTCAGTAGCCTGGGGAAAATGTCAGTGGAGTTAGATACTGGTGTTTACTGCTTAGAATGGGACAAGTGCTGAAATTTTAGACCTAAAGCTATTAGTTGCGGTAGGAGAAGGGGCAGACCTGGGGCTGAGATCCCTGACACTGGTTTGTCACCTGCAAAAGATGCGGAAAAAAAAAAAAAAAAAAAAAAAAAAAAGAGTGTCTACTGACCAGGAGAACATTTGAGGAATTCTCTGTCAAGCTGGGCATTGAGTAAGGAAAATGATTATCTGAGGAACTGTTATGTGTAGCTATGGAGTATTAATTTGCACTACCCTTAGCAGGAATTTTTATGCCAAAAATAATGCCAGTGCTGTTACTATTTTGGACTCAGGCAGAAGCAAATGCAAAACTTTTCTGACCCCAAACCACAAGGGCTTTGGGTGATCCATCATGAGATATTCTACAGACACAAAACAAAAGAATTTGTCCCTGATTTCAAGAGATATCAAAGCTTAGATCTGAGTGTTATTTTCATAGAGATGATACCTGACAAAGAAATTGTATTTGATTGTCCAGAAGGAAAATACAAATAGAGGAAATAAAAATGGAAACCTGGGTATATAACATTTCAGAACATTTAATATTTAGATGATGAAGGAGGAAGTATGGGTCACAGTTGGAGAACACAAAGTTTGAGACATAAGCCATAAGACTACAGTTTAATGGGCATAAAGGAAATACAATAGATGGTACTAGGAAGTTTCAGTTTGGAAAAAAGAAAAGGAAATACAATCACTTTCAAGTATGTGATGACCTTTCAAGTAAAAAGGGGATTAGATTTACTGTAAGTTCTGGAATGATAAATTAGAACAAACGATTGCACATTTAGGGAATTTCATTTTGGCTCAGTGTGAGATATTTTGGCTTGATATTTTGGAAAAATTATTTTTTCCCAAAATTGAGTAGGCTACCTTGTGAGTAGAGACCCACGTTACAGGTGTGCAGCCAATCGGGATGTTTAGAGGCAAATTTTGCATTAAATAGGAGTTTGAAGTAGACTACTTTAAATTCTTTCTAACTCTATGGATTAGTGAAAACTAACAATACTGCTGTGATGTTATTTTATGTGCTATATTCTAACCTTAGATATAATTGATGTATCATAGACTCTGAAGGAGCACCAGTCTAATACTTTAGAGATTAAGCATATTTGTAATGTATTTTGAACACTGGAGAAGATTGCTGACAAACTTTCCTTCTCATCTTTTTTGAAAACAAAACCAAACTAAGAGCATAAGGTTCATGTCCCCCACCCCATCCCCTTAATTTAGCTATGAGGGAGACCAAAGTAATAATGTGTTTAAATAGCTTGCTATTTTCCAGGATTTTTAAAATAAATCTTAATTTCTATTTCTGTTTACATACTAAAAATTATCAAATTCAATTAATTATCAAATCAGGAGACAAATTGAGAATTTAGAATTATTTTTATTCCAGGTTCAGCGGTTAGTGCTATTATAAATTGGTCCTTAAAGATTAAAAATTGTCTTTGGAGTTTCATTTCAGCTTAAAATGTAGAACTTTGGACCCATTGTAAAAATAGAAAAAGGCAGATAATATACAAAGATCATAATTTTTCCTGACTGCATTAGAGATTTGAGGTCAAAAGGGGACCAAGTAGACCAAATTCCAAAGAGTGGCAGGCCCTGCCAAGGGGAGATGGAGCACAAAATGTCTTTGGCCTTTGGCAGAGCACAGGAGAACGAGATGATCACTGTATAAGAGGGTAAGAATAAATCAGCCAAAATTTCAGCAGATTCTTAAAGGCTAGATGTGAGCAAGCATGTCAGTTTGAAATATCTGGGAGTTCAAGACACAAGGAGAGTTAACAGTCATTTGTAAGCTCGTCTTGGACACCTACGAGTTGTTCAGGGGAAATAATGAAGACGGTGCAGGAAACTGAAGGTCCATTCACTGGCCTTCTAGGGGAAACCCTATTTCTGTAGATCTTCCTCTTATAAAAAGGAAAAGCTCTAAGCTACTGGTTTATGATACTAGAAAAATGATAATACGAGAGGAGACAGATATCCTCTGTGATCCTGAGCCCGGGCAAAAATCTCTTGCTTTGGAGGAAGGGAGAAAAAGCAAACAACCTGCCTTGCAGGGATAGGTGGGGCACAGGTTAAGATCTTTGCTGGTGAGAGAATGGTTGAAGCAAAAACCTGTTGTTCCTGGGGAGGAGACTGGGGACCCTGTCTGGAGCCCAGGATCCCACATGGATACCAATCTGAAGTCAGGAACCACTAGGAGGAAGGACAGAAAACTGTCTCCTGTACAAGACTGAGTGCAGATATAAGGTACAGTTTGGCTGCCAGAAAGTTCCAATTTTAAGGCAGAAATGCTCAGACAGTTCCAATCCTGAGATTCAAAAACACAGCCTAGGGCTGTTGTTGATCGTTACCTCAAAATTCCCTTTACTCTAATACAAAAATGAGTGTATTTTGAATAATAAACAATAGCAGAGTACACTAGTATAGAGACAATAGTATTGAGAGAGATCGTCTCTGTGACCTGGCAAATGGGCTGTTGAAAGCTGAGGAACAGAGAAAAAGACTCAAGTACTGCAGGTGCTCTATGTAAGTATAGGTGATGGTAACTAACCATTAGGGGAATTTGAAGCCTGAAGTGCCCTGACTATAATGATAGAAAACACACACACACACACACACACACACACACAGCTCAAATCTTAACTAGATTTACTAACTCTATGTACAAATAACATAACAGAAGAGCATTCCCCATATCCAGGTATGAATACAATAAACCTCAGTCTCTAGTATTATTCTACACGGGATGTTTAGGACTCAATGCAAAATTAGGATCTATACCAAAAAAATAAGATAAAACAATCCATTGTCAGTAGATGAAACAACTAACAAAACCAAACTAATAAATGACCCAGATATTAGAACAATCAGACAAGGACTTTTAAGTAACTATGATTAGCATGGGACAAGACATAGTGGAAAATGTAGACGACAGGCATGAACAGATGGGGATTTCATCAGACAGATGAAAACGATGTACAAGAGGCAAGTGGAAATCATAGAAATATAAGAATATACTTGATACTAGAGATGAAGAATTCTTTCAGTTGACTGAACATCAATCTGAGCATCAGATTGAACACAGTGAAGTAAAGTATCAGTGAAATTGAAGATAGATCAAGAGAAACCATCCTACCGAAACACAAAAAGGAAAATGAGTGGGAAGAAAAGCCAGTACACACCATCCAAACCTGTCAGAGGCATTTATGCATTTGGAGATCTGGAAAGATAAAAATGGGGGAGAGATATATTTAAAGAGATGATGGCCAACATATCAAAATTCATAGGATGCCACTAAAAGTTAGAGGGAAATTTATGACTTTAAACTTTGAATGATTCTATGTTATTGAATTAGAAGAAATTGAATTTATAATAAATCCTTCCCATAAGGAAAATTCTATAAACAGATGGCTTCATTGGTAAATTTTATCAAACATCTAACAAAGAAAGAAAACCAAATCTACACAAATTATTTCAAAATGCAGAGTCAGCCAGAGGGAACATTTCTTAACTTATTTTATAAAGCTAGCATTATTTCAGTGTTAAAATCAAGCCACAGTATTACAAGTAAAGTATAGACTGATGTCTCTCATAAACACAGATGCAGATAGGCTTAACAAAATATTTGCTAATTGAAGCCAGAAATATGTAGAAAGAATTCTAAGTCATTACAGTTCTATTCAGTCACTCAGTCCTGTCTGGGGTTTTTGTGACCCCATGGAATGCAGCATTCCAGGCTTTCCTGTCCATCTCCAACTCCTGCAGCTTGCTCAAAGCAATCCATCCAGTCGGTGATGCCATCCAACCATCTCATCCTCTGTCATCCCCTTCTCCTCCTGCCTTCAATCTTTCCCAGAATCAGGATCTTTTCCAGTGATTCAGTTCTTCGCATCACGTGGCCAAATATTGGAGCTTCATCTTCAGCATCAGTCCGTCCAATGATATTCAGGACATTTCCTTTAAGATTGATTGGTTTGATAACCTTTCCATCCAAGAGATTCTCAAGAGTCTTCTCCGACACTACAGTTCAGAAGCATCAATTCTTCAGCACTAAGCTTTCTTTGTAGTCCAACTCTCACATCCATACATGACAACTGGAAAAACCACAGCTTTAAATAGACGGACCATTTTTGGCAAAGTAATGTCTCTGCTTTTTAATATGCTGTCTAGGTTGGTCATAGCTTTTCTTCCAAGGAGCAAGCATCTTTTAATTTCATGGCTGCAGTCACCATCTTCAGTGATTTTTGAGCCCAAGAAAATAAAGTCTGTCACTATTTCCACTGTTTCCACGTCTGTTTGCCTTAAAGTGATGAGACTGGATGTGATGATCTTAGTTTTTCGAATGTTGAGTTTTAAGCCAGCTTTTTCACTCTCCTCTTTCACTTTCATCAAGAGGCTCTTTAGTTCCTCTTCACTTTCTGCCTTTAGGCTGGTGTCATCTGCATATCTGAGGTTATTGATATTTCTCCCAGCAATCTTGATTCCAGCTTATGCATCATCTAGCCCAGCATTTCTCATGACGTACTCTGCATATAAGTTAAATAAGCAGGGTATCAATATACAGCCTTGACGAGCTCCTTTCCCAATTTGGAACAAGTCTATTGTACTATCCGGTTCTAACAGTTTCTTTTTGGCCTGCCTACAGATTTTTCAGAAGGAAGGTAAGGTGGTCTGGTATTCCCATCTCTATAAGAATTTTTCAGTTTGTTGTGATCCATATAGTCAAAGGCTTAGGCATAGTCAATAAAATATAAGTAGGTGTTTCTCTGGAATTCTCTTGCTTTTCAATGACCAATAGATGTTGGCAATTTGGTCTCTGGTTCCTCTGCCTTTTCTAAATCCAGCTTGAACATCAGGAATTCTTGGTTCACATACTGTTGAAGCCTAGCATGGAGAATTTTGAGCATTACTTTGCTAGCGTGTGAGATGAGTGCAATTGTGCAGTAGTTTGAACATTTTTGACATTGCCTTTCTTTGGGATTGGAATGAAAACTGATTTTTTCCAGTCCTGTGGCCACTGCTGAGTTTTCCAAATTTGCTGGCATATTGAATGCAGCACTTTCACAGCATCATCTTCCAGGATTTGAAATAGCTCAATTGGAATTCCATCACCTCCACTAGCTTTGTTCATTGTGATGCTTCCTAAGGCCCACTTGACTTTGCATTCCAGGATATCTGGCTGTAGGTGAGTGATCACACCATTGTGGTTATCTGGGTCGTGAAGATCTTTTTTGTATAGTTCTTCTGTGTATTCTTGCCACCTCATCTTAATGTCTTCTGCTTCTTTTAGGTCCATACGATTTCTGTCCTTTGTTGTGCCCATAATTGCATGAAATGTTCCCTTAGTATTTCTAATTTTCTTGAAGAGCTGTCTAGTCTTTCCCATTTTATTGTTTTCCTCTATTTCTTGGCATTGATCACCGAGGAAGGCTTTCTTTTCTCTCCTTGCTATTCTTTGGAACTCTGCATTCAAATGGGTATATCTTTCCTTTTCTCCTTTGCCTTTACCTTCTCTTCTTTTAACAGCTATTTGCAAGGCCTCTTCAGACAACCATTTTTCCTTTTTTGCATTTCTTTTTCTTGGGGATATTCTTGATCACTGCCTCTTGAACAATGTCACAAAACTCTGTCCATAGTTCTTCAGGTATCCTGTCTATTAGATCTAATCCCTTGAATCTATTTGTCACATTCACTGTATAATAGTAAGGGATTTTATTTAGGTCATACCTGGAATGGTCTAGTGGTTTTCCCTACTTTCCTCAATTTAGGTCTGAATTTTGCAGTAAGGAGTTCATGATCTGAGCAACAGTCTTGTGGCTCCTGGTCTTGTTTTGGCTGACTCTATAGAGCTTCTCCATCTTTGGCTGCAAAGGATATATCAATCTGATTTTGGTATTGACTCTCTGGTGATGTCAATGTGTAGAGTCTTCTCTTGTGTTGTTGGAAGAGGGTTTTTGCTATGACCGTTGTGTTCTTTTGGCAAAATTCTGTTAGACTTTGCCCTGCTTCATTTTGTAATCCAAGGCCAAACTTATCTTTACTCCAGGTATCTCTTAATTCCTACTTTGGCTTTCCAGTCCCCTATGATGAAGTACACATCTTTTTTTGGTGTTAGTTCTAGAAGATCTTGTAGGTCGTCATAGAACCATTCAACTTCAGCTTCTTTGAAGTTGAGGCATAGACCCGAATTACTGTGATATTGAATGGTTTGCCTTGGAATGGAATAGAAATCATTCTGTCATTTTTGAGATTGTATTTTGGACTCTTTTGTTGACTATGATGGCGACTCCATTTCTTCTAAGGGATTCTTGCTCACAGTATTAGATATAATTGTAATCTGAGTTAAATTCACCCATTCCAGTCCATTTTAGTTCACTGATTCCTAAAATGTTGATGTTTACGCTCGCCATCTCCTGTTTGACCACTTCCAATTTACTTTGATTCATGGACCTAACATTCCAGGTTCCTGTGCAATATTGTTCTTTACAGCATCAGACTTGACTTCCATCACCAGTCAGCAGGTGGATTCTCTACTATTAGTTCCACCTGAGAAGCCCCTCACTGTATCTATAGTAGTGCAAAGATTTTTCAAAAATTGAAAAGAATAAATGAGAAAATCATACACCCATATGTATAGGTGCAGTGAAGGGCTTCCCAGGTGGCACTAGTGGTAAATAATTGGCCTGCCAATTTCGGAGACATGAGTCTGATTCCTGGGTTAGGAAGACCCCCCTGTAGGAGGAAAAGGCAAACCACTCTAGTATTCTTGCCTGGAGAATCCATGGACATGGGAGCCTGGCACACTACATCCCTGGGGCTGCAAAGAATTGGATTGACTGAGTGACTGAGCACACATACACACATAGATACAGTGAAGCCTGAAGATGGCATTGAATTGCTGCAATCTCATGATAAAACCTGAAGGATGAGGAGCTGAGTCTTCTGGATGAGCCAAGACAGTGGTTTCTCAAAATGGAAACTACTCCTAGTGAGGACACTATGAAGACTTTTGAAATCACAACCAAGGATTTAGAATATTAAATAAACTTAGTTGATAAGGCAGTGGAAGTGTTTGAGACGATTGACTTCCAATTTTGAAAGAAGTTCTACTATCAGTAAGGACTATCAAATAGCATTGCATGCCCCAGAGAAATCATTCATGAAAGGAAGAGTCGACCAATGTGGCCAACTTCATCATTTTCTTAAGAAATTGCTGCGGCACACCAACCTTCAACAGACATCAACATCAAGGAGTACCCTCTATCAGCAAAAAAGATTACAATTCACTGAAGGCTCCAGTGTTTGGGTTGATATTTCTAAAAAAGGGAAGTGAAAAGCAAAGGAGAAAAGGAAAGATATACCCATTTGAATGCAGAGTTCCAAAGAATAACAAGCAGAGAGAAGAAAGCCTTCCTGAATGATCAATGCAAAGAAATAGAGGAAAACAATAAAATGGGAAAGACTAGAGATCTCTTCAAAATAATTAGAGATACCAAGGGAACATTTCATACAAAGATGGGCTCGATAAAGGACAGAAATGGTAGGGACCTAACAGAAGCAGAAGATATTAAGATGAGGTAGCAAGGATACACAGAAGAACTGTACAAAAAAGATCTTCACGACCCAGATAATCATGATGGTGTGATCACTCATCTAGAACCAGACATCCTGGAATGTGAAGTCAAGTGGGCCTTAGGAAGCATCACTACAAACAAAGTTAATGGAGGTAATGGAATTCCAATTGAGCTATTTCAAATCCTGGAAGATGATGCTGTGAAAATGCTGCACTCAATATGCCAGCAAATTTGGAAAAGTCAGCAGTGGCCACAGGACTGGAAAGGTCAGTTTTAATCCCAATCCCAAAGGAAGGTAATGCCAAAGAATGGTCAAACTACTACACAATTGCACTCATCTCACATGCTAGTAAAGTAATGCTCAAAATTCTCCAAGCCAGGCTTCAGCAATCTGTGAACCATGAACTTCCAGATGTTCAAGCTGGTTTTAGAAAAGGCAGAGGAACCAGAGATCAAATTGCCAACATCCGCTGGATCATCCAAAAATGCAAGAGAATTCCAGAAAACATCTATTTCTGCTTTATTGACTATGCCAAAGCCTTTGTGTGGATCACAATAAACTGTGGAAAATTCTGAAAGAGATGGAAATACCAGACCACCTGACCTGCCTCTTGAGAAACCTATATGCAGGTCAGGAAGCAACAGTTAGAACTGGACATGGAACAACAGACTGGTTCCAAATAGGAAAAGTAGTACGTCAAGGCTGTATATTGTCACCCTGATTATTAAACTTATATGCAGAGCACACCATGAGAAATGCTGGGCTGGATGAAGCACAAGCTGGAATCAATTTTGCTGGGAGAAATATCAATAACCTCAGATATGCAGATGACACTACCCTTATGGCAGAAAGTGAAGAAAAACTAAGGAACCACTTGATGAAAGTGAAAGAGGAGAGTGAAAAAGTTGGCTTAAAGCTCAACAGTCTTAAAACTAAGATCATGGCATCTGGTCCCATTACTTCATGACAAATGGGGAAACAGTGGCTGACTTTATTTTTTTGGGCTCCAAAATCACTGCAGATAGTGACTGCAGCCATGAAATTAAAATACTCTTACTCCATGGAAGGAAAGTTATGGCTGACATACACAGATAATTGAAAAGCAGAGACCTTGGCAACAAAGGTCCGTCTAGTCAAGGCTATGGTTTTTCCAGTGGTAATGTATATATGTGAGAGTTGGACTATAAACAAAGCTGAGCACAGAAGAATTGATGCTTTTGAACTGTGGTGTTGGAGAAGACTCTTGAGAGTCCCTTGAACTGCAAGGAGATCCAACCAGTCCATCCTAAAGGAGATCAGTCCTGTGTGTTCATTGGAAGGACTGATGTTGAAGCTGAAACTCCAGTACTTTGGCTACCTGATGGGAAGAACTGACTCATTTGAAAATACCCTGATGCTGGGAAAGATTGAGGGCACGAGGAGAAGGGGATGACAGAGGATGAGATGGTTGGATGGCATCACTGACTCAATGGACATGGGTCTGAGTGGACTCTAGGAATTGGTGATGGACAGCGAGACCTGGAGTGCTGTGGTTCATGGGGTCGCAAAGAATCAGACATGACTGAGTGACTGAACTGAACCAAAGCAAGAAATTATTTTTAATTAAGGGACAGAGATTGTATGTTTTAAGACATAATGTAATTACACACTTACTACAGTGAAAACAGGAGAAGGCAATGGCACCCCACTCCAGTACTCTTGCCTGGAAAATCCCATGGACAGAGGAGCCTGGTAGGCTGCAGTCCATGGGGTCACTAAGAGTCGGACATGACTGAGCAACTTCACTTTGACTTTTCACTTTCATGCATCGGAGGAGGAAATGGCAACCCACTCCAGTGTTCTTACCTGGAGAATCCCATGGACAGAGCAGCCTGGTGGGCTGCCGTCTATGGGGTCGCACAGAGTCGGACATGACTGAAACGACTTAGCAGCAGCAACAATGTAAACAAAACTTTTATACATATTGAAAAATCAAAAAAATTCATGTGACTCACTTTAGTGCCATATTTTCTTTATTGTGATGGAATAAAACCAAATCTGAAATATCTGAGGTGCAAGTTGCTAATGGATGCATACTTCCATGGTGAAATGGCAAAGAAAAGGTTCAAAGTGGCTTTTCTTCAAAGAATAACTCTTATGGAGAAGCAAAGAGATATAAAGTGGCATATAGACAGATCTTAGGATACTGGCAATATTTTGTACCAAACTTATGTAATAATATTGCCTATTCAGTTCTTTATGTGTGTGCACTCTTCATGTATTACATAACTCATTGCACAAATCTTAAGTCATCAGATTATGTCATTATTCTGATGAAACTCTTTATATCTCACTTGAAAGTGAAAGTCACTTGGTCGTTTCTGACTCTTTGCAACCCCATGGACTGTAGCCTGCCAGGTTCCTCTGTCCATGGAATTCTCCGGGCAAGAACACTGGCATGGGAATCCATTCTCTCCTTCAGAGCATCTTCCCAACCCAGAGATCAAACCCAGGTCTCTTGTGTTAGCAGGCAGATTCTTTACCGTCTGAGGCACCAGGGAAGCCCACTTAGAATACAAATTACTTTGGGTAGTAATTATCTTCCTTACTGGAGATCTTTCATTGTTTCTTCTTATTCCTGTCTGGCAGTGTTCTATACATAGGTTTGACTTTTAGTAGTTTCAATCTGCCCCTTTTTTCTGCTAAGATAGGTTCCAGTTCTGCAAAGGTGTTTTACTTCCTTTTTAACCTGACTTATCTCCTTCATTTCCTTGACTTCTCCTTTTGTGACCTTTTAGCTGGTCCATGTTACCTATTCATTTTACTCTATTTTCTAACGATTATTTTTGCTCCTTTCCCTCCTATTATATTCTCTTGTGAATGCAAATCAGTTTTGTGACATTTTTCTTTTGGATCATATACAATCCTCTACTTTAGTGACTGTGTTAAAAATAGTAACTCTAATAACCATAAATCAACTTGTACTTATCTTTTTCTTCAACATTTTTTATCTTCCAGCCACTATATATTAAGCACATTACATCTACTGCTTTGTTAATTTTTAACAATATTATTTTAGTATCTTCACTCTAGTAGTGAATAATATAAACTCAAGGATTGCTGAATTAAAGCTTACCCTGTGGCAGAATGTTTACACATACATTTGGAATCTCTGCTCCTAAACTCTTGTCTTTACTGCCACTCTGGTTAAATTATGTTTGAAACTGGAACTTCTGAAAATCCAACAGTCAGTCTGCTTATTACTAAGAAAGCTATTGTCCTAAAAATGCTAAATATATATTATCAGATCCCTGTGTGCCCACTTTCTTTCTCCTTATAAATGGAATTTTTGAGGCTAAAAACTGTTAGATTTTGGTCTTGAGGATGGTGTGAGAAAAGAATTATTCTGCCTTCCTCATTGAGTTAGTTACACCTGAACAATAGAGAGGGGCTTCCCTGTTGGCTTAGTGGCAAAGAATCTGCCTTGGGAGAATTCTGGCTTTGATTCCTGGATCAGGAAAACCCCATGGAGGAAGACATGGCAATCTACTCTGGGATTCTTGCCTGGAGAATCCCGTGGACTGAGGAGCCTGGCAGGCTACAGTCCACAGGGTCACAAAGAGTCGGATGTAACTGAAGAGAGTCAGCACAGACATACATGAACAAATGAGGTGCATAGAGGTGCCTTTTTAACTTTTTGTCTGGTTATCTAGTTGGTACAGCCTCTGAGTCATGTGCTTGAAGGTAAAGCGTTTGGAGGCTCTTAGCTCTTTTAATACCAAGCAGATGTTTCATGAAGCCAACCTACATTTTGAAGCATGGATGGATTTTTTTCAATCCAGATCCATTTGGTCTACAATTAGTTCATCAGTTACTAGATCCCAGTGTAAGTGTGTCCTCAGTGATTGGGATTGCTAACTTTCTCTAAAGGTCCTACTTGGCATTTAAATAAAAATTTTGGAGACAAGGCATTAGAGGCTACTAGGAGACAGCAACTTTGAATCAGAAGCTGATTCTTCCACCTAGATGGAAATCTGGCTTTTCACTGCTTTCTCCTGGAGATCTACCTCTCTGTGTGCTTTATGTGAAAATGCTCTTTCCAGCCAGATTGTTAGCAACTTCAGAGCATGGTTCTGACTTTGATTTCTGTTGATTCCATTAAATAAATAGTTTAGTAATTTGTACTAAGTAAGGATTAAGTAACACCTCTGGGGGAAATTCTTTCTCTTTCTTCTGTTCTTAATTTCTCCTAAATGTTAGCAATGAATTCAGAATATAGCATAAATATGGAAAACATTCCTTAATTATTAGTAGAATAGAATAGAGGGGGGAAAATTGCTGAAAGGAAAAGCTCTATGTAAATTACTTACAAAATTATCTGTTTAGCAAGCATAGGTTAGGATACACAATCTGAAATGTGTCAAATGTAAAATATGCCAATAGCCATTGCTGATGAAACAAAATATTTGGAAATTTAAGTTATCCATATTATTCAGTAATATTCATGGCAAATTTATTTGACCTGCTTGTTATTTTGTCAAATCATATAATAATTCAAGTATGAGGAAGATAAAAACATTATTCTTCAAATTGTTAACTATTTTCAGTGTTGATGAAATGCTACTTAATGCACTTGTCAAACAAACAGAAAGTGCAATATTGTAAATTGATAATATCACAGTCTGTTCTCACTTCTTAGATATTTAGCTGTTGATGCTTCATAGGAAGAAATGTCATTTAAAAAATTCATTGGATTACAGAGAGTTCATGTGGAAATTTGCAGACACTGTGGCCTATTTATAAAATAATTCAGATGTGGTGATAATAACTATTTGCCTGTGATAATATAAAGACAGTATTTCTTTGATGGTTTGCCAACTTTTCAGTTGTATTGGAAAAATTGCTTTCTTTCAAAAAATGATTTCTTTTAAAGTATTGGAGGCCTCATATATAAGTGATATGACCAAACTACTGCATTTGAAAATTAAATTAATTATCATGGATCTGTTATACATGAGCAGTACTAAGACATTTAGGTAATTAAAATTCATCCATAAGTAAGGTATGATAACCTCCACAGTATATCTGTGTATAGTCAAGAGCCATAAATGACATGGGAATGGAGCCTTAATATGCCCTGGGTACCTGGTATATTTCAAATTCTACACTAGGAAGAATAGCAGTCACAAAGAAATAGTAATTATGACAATTTTATGAAGTTTAAAACAATATAAATAATTGTGAATTGTTTGCACATTCCACATTTTAAACTTCCAGATTCAGGCTAGACTCAAGAAAGAGTGGAGTTAGAGTGAGAGGATTACACTTTGGGAAGGAAGACGAGTTGTGTATTTGTCATCACTGTATCTTTACTTATTTACATGGAATTCATGTGTGAGTTCTGTATCTACATCAAGAAGTGTAATTTATTATTTTCAGAACTGTTTACTGTTTTTTAATATTGGGGATAGCAATTTAATATTGCTTAAGATCTGTACCCTTTGTATAGATACCAAGAGTCATTTGTTTAATGAAAAAAGAAGTCTTCACTTGTTTTAAAAACATTCTCTTACCTCATTTTCTGTAATCATACAGTATTTTATCTGTGGAAGACTAATATGTATGCTGAGCACATCAGGAGAAATGCTGGGCTGGATGAGTTACAAGTTGGAATCCAGAGAGGCAGGAGAAACATCAACGACCTCAGATATGCAGATGATACCACTCTAATGGCAGAAAGTGAACAGGAACTAAAGAGCCTCTTGAGGGTGAAGGAGGAGAATAAAAAGCTGGCTTAAAACTAAATATTAAAAAAAAAAACCCTAAGATTGTGGCATCCAGCTCCATTGCTTCATGGCAAATAGAGGGGGAAAAGGTGGAAGCAGTGACAGATTACCTCTTCTTCGACTCTAAAATTACAGTGGATTGTGACTGCAACCATGAAATCAGAAGACAGTTGCTTTTTGATAGGAAAGCTTTGAAAATCTAGACAGTGTGTTGACAAGCAGAGACATCACTCTGCCGACAAAAGTCTGTATAGTCAAAGCTATATTCTTCCCACTGGTCATGTATGGTTGTGAGAGCTGAACTGTACAGAAGGCAGAACGCCAAAGAATTGATGCCTTTGAACTGTGGTGCTGGAGAAAACTCCTGAAAGTCCCTTGGACAGCAAGGAGATCAAACCAGTCAATCTTAAGGGAGATCACCCTTGAATACTTGTTGGAAGGACTGATGCAGAAGCTGAAATTCCAGTATTTTTGTCATCTGGTGTGAACAGCTAACTGAGTGGAAAAGTCCCTGATGCTGGGAAAGATTGAGGGCAAATGACAAAAGGGTGCCAGAGGATGAGATGGCTGGATGACATCACTGATGCAATGGACACAAACTTGGTCAAACTTCAGGAGATGGTATGGGACAGAGAGGCCTGGTGTGCTGTAGTCCATGGGATTGCAAGAAGTCAGACATGACTGGGAGACTGAAAAACAAAAATCCTTCCCTGGAAGAACACACTGTAAGAAATGATTTGCTTAATGGTGACTACAACTTGGATGCCTAATAGGCATTAGATTAGACTGAATCCATTATCTTCCCTGCCAAGCTAGCTTCTCCGACCTTCACTGTTTGGTTAATTAATGTCTCCATGTGATCAGTCAGCTTCCAGGAATCTGGAGATAGTCTAGGCACTGTGTTCTTTTGTTGTTCACAGTTTTTCACCAAATCATGTAAATTGCACATTTTCACCTTTTATGAATCTGTCCCTTCCTCTCCATCCCCATGTTAGAGCTTTTGTCCATGCCCTCCTCATCTCTTTGGGTTAATGAAATGTCCTATAGTCACCCATCTGTCATTATGCTGCCCTGCATAATGGCTTTATGTCATCAGCTGATAAATTAGAAAATCATTAAATTGTCCATAAATGTCCTTAAGACCATACATAACTTGGTTCCTGCTTCTCCCTTTCATCTGGTCTTTCCCTAGGCATTCACCTTGAACCTTAACATTCCAAAGTTTCAAAAGCATACAGCTTCTGACTCAAACCAGGCTATTTGCTACCTGCTGTATTCCTGTTGTTATTTGCTTTAAGTTATCCCTACCTTTGACTTTCCTTCACCACACCCCTCCCTTGGCTGACACACTCATTTTTCAACACTCAGATCAAGTAAGTAAAATCGATAACCCTCTTTTGTGTGTCCTATATACACATAGGTCTTTCACAGTACACATGACACTTTATTACATACATCTGGTTACTTGTCGGTTTTGCCATGATAGAATGAAAGCCATTAAAGTGTAGATCCTCTGCTTTATAAATCTTTGTATCTTCAGAAATGTGCAAAGTTTTAGAAAAAGATACATATATGCTTATTGGATCAATTAAGTAAGTAACAAAAGTTAATACCTGAGTTTTCAATAAGTATTTCACGTGGGAGTCATATTTTTGGATTACTGTTGAGAGACACTGTCTGGAAAGAAAAAAGAGCTTTGTTTACAATTGAGTGGGAAAACATTAAATTTAGCAAGTTTATCACAAGTATTGCTTTGCCCATGATTCTATAGCAAATGTGGTTTAAGGATTTCTGTTGATGTAATTTTAAATATCATTTTGCATGTCTTCCTTAAAACCTCTGTATAACTTGATAGGCTACAAGCATATATAAAAACCTAAGAACTCAAGACATTTTTGACAACTTAACCAAACCTCTCAAAGACTGTTCATTATAAGAAACTACTTTTAATTCAAAATGTCAGTTGCAAAGGGATTCATAAGGAGATAATGACAGATACATCAAGAAATATTAAATATGCAAAAATTTGCAGAGAATTGCTTTCAGAATTAATGACGTATTTATCATAGGTGGTGTTGTATTTGATCCCAAATCTTTGTTTTCCTGGTATTTTTGCTTTTTTCCCTAAGCTCCTCTTATTGCTTCAGCTTTATCTCTTAGGTGGAATAGATGTGAGTTGAGCAGAGATTCTTGTGGCTTCACTATTCAAAATTATTTTCCCAAACGTTATTGACTTTCCCTTCCAATTTGTCCTGAAAACTCATGAATTGAATCAAATAATGAACTGTATAACACAAATTCACAATGTTAAAAACACGCCAATATATTTTGTAGTAGCAGATAGCCCTGTTTGATCCCCAGCCCAACTCTGAGTGTCTGCAGCCAACCCTGTCACTACACAGGCACCTGCAGCTGGTCTTCACAGCCGGGTGTGTGTGTGTGTGTGTGTGTGTGTACACGACCAGCTCCAGCAGCAACTGCTGTCAGCCCTGGACCTTATCTGGAGGCACCAATGAGGATCACAACAGCCTCTGCAGCACTGCAGACCTCCCACAGCACTTGCCAAGGACCACATGGTTGTGGATGCTGTGGAATCTTGTGACCTGAGCTGAGCAGACTTTGTGTTTCTCCTCCCCTCCAGACCTGGAGTTGTCTCACAATTCTGTGCGTGGTGCCTTGCACCACTACACCCAGGGTCACAGCACATTTCAGGGTACCCTTGCCTGTAAGTGAAGGTCTCTCCATACTGAAGCCAGCTCATACAGTCTGGAAGAGGTGACTGCTGCTTCCTCTGTACAGACAGCTATGCAAGGCAGTGTGCAGTGAAAGTGTTAGTTGCTCAGTCATGTTCAACTCTTTGTGACCCCATGGACTGTAGCCTTCCAGGCTCCTCTGTCCTTGGGATTCTCCAGGCAAGAATACTGAAGTGAGTTGCCATTCCTTTTTCTGGGGGATCTTCCCCACCCAAGGATATAAGGCTAGAAGATCACAAAAAATCAGGGAAATATGACACCACCCAAAGAATACACTAGACTTCCAGCAATTGATCCCAAAGAAATGGAGATAAAAGAATTGTCTGATTAAAGCACTCAAAATAATTGTTCCAAAGATGCTCAGAGAACTACAAGGGAACACAGAAAAAGAATTTAGTGAATTTAGCATAACAATGCAAGAAACAAAATGAGAAATTGAGCAAAGAGAAAACACAAGACTCAAATAGAAATGCTTGCACTAAAGAATACAAGACTGAGCTGAAGAATTTGATAAACTACCAAGCAGAAGACTCCGTAAACTTAAAGACAGATTTCTTGAAATCACCCAATCAGAGGAACAATAAAAAGAAGAAAGGGAATGGAGAAATGTTGTTTGTCAACTACACTTCAATTAAAAATTACTGACAATGAAAAGTTAGTGAATAAATCCAATGGGTCTCACAGTCAGTTCAGTCACTCAGTTGTGTCTGACTCTTTGTGACCCCATGGACTGCAGCATGTCAGTCCAGCATGCAGTTGCCATCACCAACTCCTGGCGCTTGCTCAAACTCATGTCCATCGATTGGGCGATGCCATCCAACCATCTCATCCTCTATCATCCCCTTCTTCTCCTGCCTTCAACCTTTCCTCACACAGGGTCTTTTCCAAAGAGTCACAGGCTCCTTTTGTTTCCCTGAGCCCCAGGTAGCATCCACCTACAAGTCACAGCCCTCCACCAAACAGTTCAGAACAAATTTCTGACTCCCAGGGATTCCAGACTTTTTGAAGAATTTGTCCAATTTGATGTTTCTCTCTGCATTTGTTGACGTGGTAGTTGTTGTCTTATAAATTTATTTTGAAACACAACCTTTGATTTAATAGACCATTTTGATGGGGACCTATCTGAAGCATATAATTAGTAATACAATAATAATTTAGATTAAGTGATATCAAAAGTCCTCCTTGTTTTACCCATTCTATGATTTTATGGTATGAGGCTGAATACTGGGGGGAAAAAGAAAGACATGATATTTTAATGAAAGAATGTAGCCTTTGCAAATTGCAGACAGCATTAATTTCACTCTTTCTACTAACAAACTGAGTGATCGGCCCTAGATAAGTTATTTAACCTTCCAGAAGTTCAGTTTCCTTGATTCCGAAGTAAGGTAGTATGTATTGTTATGAGGTTAAAGGGAGAATTAGATGAGATAATGTATGCAAAATGTACTAGAACTCCAGGAAGTGATAGCTATTATTAATAGTCACTAAAACAATTTTAATTCACTTTTATATCAGGCTGTGCTTTAGAGAATTTATGACATATACCTCCCACACTCCATTTTTTGCTCATTTAGCTCAGAACAACTTTAATTCCTGATAAACTCACCCTGTAGCACTGATACCTTCTCCCAGGTTAGCTTTTTGATATGTCTATTATTTCAAATAATACATGTATATGTTGAGATATCAGGCTCAATTAGGATGTGCTCATTTGCTGTCACTTGAGTTTTCCAATTTGAATTCACTCTCCTTTGTTTATAATGTACCAATTATTTTCAATGAGTTCCAGAAAGGAATTTAAAGCAGGAGATAATGATTTTCAATGGATGGAAATTCAGTGATACAAAGAGCTTAGTGACATATGCACAATCAAATTTACCAAATGAATGAGGGAAAAAAATCCTCAAAAATCTAATAACTGGTAGCAGAGATATTTTTAAATGAACGTTAGATTGTTCTGGAAGGTGTTAGCAGCTCTTCAAATGTATCTGAATAGCTGTGAAGAATAGATAATTATTAACAGAATTTGCCAAAGGGAGATATCTATTAAAAGTACAATAGCTTCCACAGTATTAGTGAAAGGATAGTTTATACAATCAACTGAAAAATATTGTGATTTGGCACTTGAGAAATCAGTCAGAAAGTAGTCTTAGAACAGAAATGAAATGTCTTACCTGGATACTTTCCAGATATGCATAAATTCTAGAAGTTGGTTCAGATAAAACTGACTGTGGTCATCTTCATGCTGTAGATAGCAGGATATATTAATATTTATAGAGTGAAGAGGAATGAATCCCAGATAAAAATAGGTCCGTAACTTCCTGCTGTCATTTTATTCACCTCTTTTGATAACCCTCATTTATCATTTTAATATTTTGTTTTAAAGACCTTAGAAGACACTTCTTAACTGTAGAAGCATTCTTTTCAAAAGTAAAGCAGAAAGCTGCTCTTTGGTTGAGGATAAACCCCAAGGACAGTTGAAGAGCATCCTGCCACTACCAAGGTCAAATACAAATTTATCCCAGCAGGAAGGCAATTTTGACACCAGTTCTCCCATGTACGTGTACGTTTTCTTTACATTTAGGCCTTGGATCCATGGCAGCATAAGACTTGACAGCTTGCCACGTTGGCCAGCAGACACAGAACAGAATCCTCCATTTTTCAGATTTTCCATATCTTGCCACTAAAACGTCAGGGTAAGAGAACTTCCCGTCTCATGAACATTGAGTTATGCTAATGAAAGACAACTACTGATAGGTATAAATTGCAGGAGTTATCAGATGGCATTGTATTTTTCTCCCAAGATGAGCGGAAACTATTCATCTTAAAATAGCAGCCCCCTGATCCACATCTCTGCATTCACACAGATGCACTCTCATCTTAACTCCTTGATCAACTCTTCTAAAATGGGCACCTATGAAAACCCTATGCAGGTCTGCAGAGGAAGCAAATATACCCCATCATCTTTGCACTTTTTCATCACCCAGAGCCGTTAAGTTTTACAGCCCAGTGAGTCCCTTAGTGCCTGGAGTGCATATAATCTTGTATGTCAGTACGCACACAATCTAATTTTAAAACTGCCTGTTAGAGTTTCTGACAGAAAACATCAGAAGGAAAACCTTTACATGGCTTAAGGTCAACGGTAAATCAATTTTTATATTGGATTGTTTTGTGAGGAAGAGGGAGGAAGCTAAGTAACATGGAAAGAATAAGGTCATTGCTATAAAAAAGGAAGGCTTTGTATTATTAGAAATGCTAAGGAACTTGGCAACATGAGGCTTACTGTATAGGAATTTACATCCAAGGTCCCTGGTTGATGAAATCTGAAAGTGTGATAGTGATTGAGACAATTTCTTTTTCTGCAGTAGATAAAGCTAAAGTTCAGGCATGGAAAGGACAGTAAAAGTGAAGGGAAAAAGAAATTTAGAGTCAAAATACAATAAGATTTGAACTGTAATGTTTGACATTTGCCTTATTTCAGAGACTTCCCTGGTGGCTCAGTGGTAAAAAATCAACCTGCAATGCAGGAGACATGGGAGATGCGGGTTTGATCCCTGGGTCAGGAAGATCCCCTGGAGGAGGAAATGGCAACCCAGTCCAGCATTCTTCCCAGGGAAATCCCATGGACAGAGGAGCCTGAGGAGCTACAGTCCATAGGGTTGCAAAGAGTTGGACATGACTGAGCACACATGCACTTATTTTAGAAGTTAAAACCAAAGCAGCATGTAAATAATATGACATATTTGCATCTTTCGGTATAGCATAATCATATTCATTTAAAAGCTACTTTACTTGTCTTCCAGAGATAACTTTTTGGGGCAGGGGAATTGTCCTTTTTCATACAGTCACTTAAAAGAAAAAAAAATTATCCAAAGGATCTCAAAGAGTTGGAGGAAAGTTTGAGCACGTATCCTTGGAATGTATTGCACAATTTACTTTTCTACAAAGCTGAAAGCCATACCTTTGTTTTAGTAAAAACACTAAGGTATTTTTGTTCCTTTTTTTCATAGAGAAATCTATTGCTTTAAATATTCTATGAAAGCTTCCTTGAGCTATAAGGAAATCTTAATTTTATGATTAATGTCTACAATGTTGGCAATACTTTTGATCAAACCCAAAAGACGTAAAGGAAGAAAATTAAAAAAAAAAAGTTTCAGTCATTCATGTCATTTTTAATCAAGACAGGAATTTTAAAATTTTGAAATCTAGGATGATTTCTAAAGAATATCAACCTGTTTTGTGAATAATCTCTTGGAACATGAATTAAATCATCATATATCAACATAATAGGAGTCAGTTTAAAATAAGAAAGCCATCATCTAAGTTGAATTGAGCTTTGTAATGCTTTTTACACTGAAAATAAACTCTGAAATATCTCCAAAATAGTGTTGGTGTCAGTAAACTTAATAAAATGATAGTGATCATTATAGTTCCAATATTACATAGAAACAATATTGTCAAGCCGCTTTTATGTTGTTTAAGTAGAAAGAAAATTTAATTATTCACAATGTTTAGCATACAGCTGAAATTATGAAAATCATAGAGAATTTTGGCATCATTTTAAATAATAGAATTAAGATAGAAGACCATTCACCATTCCTTTACCATAGGTTTATAAAAGAAAAAGAATCATGGGCCATTTATTTTAAATATAGCCATTCAGACCATGAAGAAGGGTTGCAAACTGTTAAACTGTTTCAGTTATATCCAGTTATATTAAATTAATTAACATGCTTATCTAGTCCTGAAAGAAGATTTTATAAAACCAGGCAATTAGTTTTTATTTTCTTCAACTATAAGACTTTCAAGTGAAATTATAATCTAACCTACTTCATGGATATTAAAAGTTCATAACAAAAAGTGTGATATATCAGAGTGCAACATATGCATCATGTTGACATAACACACCAGTGTCCAGACTCTAATATTTTCAATATCATGAGTAAGTTTTTGAAATGTATGAATGTCTTAACTAACATTAGGGTGATCTAATGTTTAAGACTTTGCCTTCCAATGCAGGGGATGTCGATTTGATCCCTGATTGGAGAGCTAAGAGCCCACATGACTTGTGACCAAAAAACTGAAGAAACAAAAGTAATGCTGTAACAAATTCAATAAAGTCTTTAAAAGTGGTCCACATCAAAAAAATCTTTAGGACTTTCCTAGTGGCTCAGCGGTAAAGAATCCGCCCGCCAATGCAGGAGATGGAGATTTGATCCCCGAACTAGGAAGATCCTGCACACCACAGAGCAACTAAGCCCATGCCCCACAACTACTGAGCCTGTGCTCTAGGGCCTGGGAGCCACAACTACTGAAGCCGTAATGCCCAAGAGTGCGTGCTCCGGACAATGAGAAGCCTGTGCACCAAAACTAGAGAGTAGCACCCACTTGCCACACCTGGAGAAAAGCCCACGCACCAGTGAAAACCCAGCACAACCAAACATAAATAAATAATATTATTTTTAACAGTTTTAAAAAAGACTACAATATCATATAGTCTAACATGCTATAGTTCGCTTTGGCGCTGTTATGAATTGATACATGTACAGCGCTAATAACAGTGCCTGACACCTAATATATACTTAATGTGGTTAATTATCATTAAATACCCTGTCATGGCCCAGGCTTTGGGATGTGTGGATACAGCTGTGGAAAACAAAACAAAGCCAAAAAAACATAAAGGTAGAATTTTGACTAATTGCTCTGACACCCACATCTAAAACGTTTGAGTATAGTCCGTAAATTCTCAGTGGAGACTCACTGTCTGGTCTCTGCTTACTAGTTCCATGAATGTGACCTGAGAAAGGTCACGAGCTCCTTGGGATTCAGTGTCCTTATTGACACATGGAATTGTTGTAAATGGTAAATGTGATGTAAATGTTAAAGTTTCAGATATAAAATATATGTTCAGTACATATTATATCAAAGTAGTGGAGTTATATGCATTTAAGAATAAACCTTAGGGCTTCCCTTGTGGCTCGGATGGTAAAGCATCTGCCTACAATGCAGGAGACCCGGGTTCAATCCCTGGGTTGGGAAGTTCCCTTGGAGAAGGAAATGGCAACCCACTCCAGTATTTTTGCCTGGAAAATCCCATGGATGGAGGAGCCCGGTAGGCTATAGTCCATGGGGTTGCAAAGAGTCAGACACGACTGAGCGGCTTCACTTCACTTCAAGAATAAATCTTAATTTACATTAAAACTGAAATATTAGTGATTTGGGAATTGCTACCAGTGACATTCTTTTTAGCAATTATTCAGCTTCTAAATAAGAGTAGGAGTTAGAATTATACATTTTCTCCTCCCCCTGTTGAAATGAAGTATGATAATTTCAGCTTTTTCATCAACACCAAGGACAATTTGAAGATGCTTATGTTTATTAATATTAAGGGTATTAGTTACTTTATAATGCTTCTTTGTGGCGAGTTCAGATGCATAGCCCTGGAGCCGTCAATGCCATCTGAGTTGGGTATGAATTCCAAAAGGTATTTCTAAACAACTCTCTTTTGGCCTCATTATGTTATGTTGCACATAGATATACTGCAGACTAATGCACCACCTGACACTTTATGATGAAGCACCCCAAACTAGAAACGAAAGTCACGCGTTGGAAATCTGTTATCTGAGGTAGATGACAGGGTGATGGGAGTTTTGCCTAAAGCAGGCAATTGGAAGATTCCATAGATAAAAACTGCTGAAATATCAAAGTTTACTGCATACTGTGCAATTTGGGTTTGATGTAACTCAAGACATCACACAGGGAATAAAATTTATATCTAACAGCATGAAGCTGTCATTAAAGCACAGTAATTCCTTTCTAAGGAGTTTTATTATATATATTATAAATATTAATCTGTCCTGATTTAAACTGTGTTGATATCACCATTGTCTTCAAATAGAGCAAGAGTTGTGTTATTTTGCTTCCTTCAATGGTTTCCCCATCACATTTTCTGTCCCATTCATTTACTAGTGGATTCTTGTATGAATATGATAACATTAATAAGTTACTCATAAATGAAATTTCAAGAGACCAGTTGATTTATTATACTGAGGTTGCAGTATGCTGTACATGTAATTGCTTTAGTCCAAATTGTTAATAGACATATATTTCATTATGTTTAAGTAAATATACTCAAATAAATACATATTCATTAAGCCATGTAATCCCCAAATGGCAACAATCCATAAGGATGGGAACACTGTCCTTAAAGAACCCATTTGCTAACTGATGCCAATGCTAAGAAAGTCTCACCTTTCGAGATAATGTTCCTGGAGTGTCTCTCTTTTTCTGTAGATGAAGTTGAATAACAGATTTATTTTTCTGAAATACTCTGTGGCTTCCCAAATAGTGATCACTGAAAGAGAAAAAAAAAAATGAACATAATTATTCTCTTACTATTCCCCCAGTGTATGTTTTCCTCCCTGACTCTATGTCATTTTATTTTAAGAACTTACTCCGATAAAAGTTTAAATATATCTGTAGTTTTCTGTCTGTCTACCTCTCTATCATGGTTTTCCAGGTGACTCAGTGGTAAAGAATCTGCCTGCCAATGCAGGAGACATGGGTTTTATTCCTGGGTCAGAAAGATTCCTCCTGGAGGAGGAAATGGCAGCCCACTCCAGTATTCTTGCTTGGTAACTCCCTGGACAGAAGAGCCTGGCTACAGTTCATAGAGTTGCAAGGAGTAGGACACCTGAATGACTGTGCCTTAACTATCTGCCTATCTGTCTATCTCTAATGTGCATGTGTATATAAACATATAGAGACATGTCTCCTCATATTCAGTTTTAAAGGCAAGATATACTTATTTTCAAATTCATTGTTAGAAAAAATGACTAGACACCTTTAGAATGGATATGATAAAGAATCCATATTCAAAGTTAGTTTTATCTGGCCATCTCAAAGCTGACCACAGCATGCTTCTGGGAGGTCTAACTGATGCCACAAAATGTTTGTGGGGATCACTGTAACAAGGAAGCAGAGCCGTGTGGTAGAAATATCACAAGTTTAGAGACAGATGTACTAGCCCCTTGACCTTAGGCCAGTTAAACTATCTGAAACAATATTTTTCCTTTAGAGTTGGGATATTAATGTCTATGTCAAAGGCTTGACAAGCAGATTAAATAAAAAATATTACACATTTCAGACATTTTTAATGGTGTAATTGTATTTTGTTTTCCTCCCTTCCTTGCTTCCTTCCTTCCATCCTTCCTTCCTCTCTCTCTCTCTGTAAATATTTCCTAATCATAGATGAAATAATGAACAAAACAACCTATTGCTATCCATCAGTTCGTTCAGTCGCTCAGTCGTCTCCGACTCGTATAGGGCTCTTATATTGTTCCTTGGATTGTTTCTACTGTGAATCTAGACATAAGACATGGCCAGTGTATTCCCTGAGTTTCTGGAATCATTGATTTCTGCCTTCCTCCAAGGGCTATTCTCGTATTCTATCACATATACTCAGGTTCCTCTTTTAAATTCCTCCAACCCCAGCTCTTTTTTTTTATTTTTTCATGCTTCAGTTCAGTTCAGTTCAGTCGCTCAGTGGTGTCCGACTCTGAGACCCCATGAATCGCAGCACGCCAGGCCTTCCTGTCCATCACCAACTCCTGGAGTTCACTGAGACTCACCTCCATCGAGTCAGTGATGCCATCCAGCCATCTCATCCTCTGTTGTCCCCTTCTCCTTCTGCCCCCAATCCCTCCCAGCATCAGAGTCTTTTCCAATGAGTCAACTCTTCGCATGAGGTGGCCAAAGTACTGGAGTTTCAGCTTCAGCATCATTCCCTCCAAAGAAATCCCAGGGCTGATCTCCTTCAGAATGGACTGGTTGGATCTCCTTGCAGTCCAAGGGACTCTCAAGAGTCTTCTCCAACACCACAGTTCAAAAGTATCAATTCTTAAGCGCTCATCTTCCTTCACAGTCCAACTCTCACATCCATACATGACCACAGGAAAAACCATAGCCTTGACTAGATGGACCTTTGCTGGCAAAGTAATGTCTCTGCTTTTCAATATGCTATCTAGGTTGGTCATAACTTTCCTTCCAAGGAGTAAGCATCTTTTAATTTCATGGCTGCAGTCACCATCTGCAGTGATTTTGGAGCCCTCCAAAAATAAAGCGTGTCACTGTTTCCACTGTTTCCCTATCTATTTCATGCTTAGAGTTCTGAAATTCCTCTGAAGTTCCTCTTCCTATTTTGGGAACCAACTTTAAGAGTGGTGACCCATCTTGCTTTTAAAGCTTCCTTTCTTCAGTGTGTTGATGTCTGGACCCTGGATCCCAGTGCAGTGAATTCAGCCTCAGATATGGCTACTGCTTTCTTGAACTGCCTATTTCACTCACTTGTATATACATCCTGGAGAAGGCAATGGCACCCCACTCCAGTACTCTTGCCTGGAAAATCCCGTGGACAGAGGAACCTGGTGGGCTTCAGTCCATGGGGTCGCGAAGAGTCGGACATGACTGAGCAACTTCACTTTCCCTTTTCACTTTCATACTTTGTAGAAGGAAATGGCAACCCACTCCAGTGTTCTTGCCTTGAGAATCCCGGGGACGGGGGAGCCTGATGGGCTGCTGTCTATGGGGTCGCACAGAGTCAGACACGACTGAAGCGACTTAGCAGTATATACGTCCTTCACTAGGGTTGCCAGAGAAAATAGATGACCAATAAACATGAATTTCAGATAACAATGAATAAACATTTTTAGTTTAAGTATGTTTCAAACATACACTAAGAAAAATGGAAATTTTTGAAATTTGAATTTAACTGAAAATTCTGTATATTTATTTGCTTAATGTGTCAGTTCAACTCCCTTCTAAAAGTCAGCCCTAGTTCTTCCCTTATCTTTGCCTCAAGTGTGGTGAGGAGAGGGGTAAGGTCTGGGTAATTTTCAGATTTTGGGAGGAATTTTTTTCACCTATAAATTTTCTTTTGTTTTTTAAAAAAGTTATGTTATAGGAATATATTCTCAGGGAAAACATTTGAATTATACTAAATTGTGCACAATAAAAAAGATCTTAAAATTGTTCTCTTTCCCTTTGTCCAAAGCAATAGTTAACAAGAGTTTATTGCACTTAAAAAAAAAGAAAATAGGCTGAGATAAATGGTCAAAAACACATACATTTATGTTAAAAATAAGATCATTTTTATTTTAGCTGGGTCTCTAACTTGTAGCTAAATTTCTTTAATTTATTTTTGGACACTGCCTTTTTTGTTTCTGGCATGTTGCATGGCACTCAGGATCTTAATTTCCCAATCTGGGAATCAAACTCGTGCCCCCTGCAGTGGAAGCACAGAGTACCAAGCAATGGAACGTCAAGGAATTCCTGAGACTTTGCTTCTTGATCAGAAAATTTAAACTATTCTATTCATAGCAATACCATCTACTGTGTTATTATAGGTTTATATTAAACATATTTGTTTTAAAATTTTTCCCATTATTCTTTGGGATTATTTGAACCCTGAGTCTCTTTTCCCTCTATCTTTAGAGGCTTAGAAGACACAAATAATTTTAATCTTCTACTGGTTATCTATTTTTTTAGTAATACATATCTTAAATCTTTTCCAATTCAACATCAATTTAAACATTATTTATTTCACATTCTCAAATAAATCTTAGAGCTTAATATGACTTCATTTCTATTTCATAATATACAGTTGCCCAAGAAGAGATAATTTCAATTTTTTCCAGATTCTTTTATAATTTACTGGATGCAATAAAAATATAGTAGATCAGTTGATCCAAAAAGTTAGAAATGGGAATTATAAAAAAGATAATACAGTTTATTTTTAAACTAAAAATAGTTAAATAGCCTCTCAATAACCAAAGTCTTGATGCTAGAATAAAGTTGTTGATATAGGATGAAACGTCTGTTGATTACAATTTTGTGTCTTCTGGCATAAAACAAATCTATAATTATCTTCAATTTTCAGCTCCAGCTTCCAACCTGAATGGAGAATTGATTTAGATTCCTGTGCTTATTATTCTAATCTTTTGAAGTTGTTTCCTCCACACTTAATTCAGCAGTAGTGGTTTTAATGATCTATCTGGAATGTATTTGTTGAGTAAAGAGGGATTTACAGATCCAATTTTAGACATTTTTATCAATATAACAACAATTTGCCCAAATATTCTTAAATTAACAAAGACTTTTTTTTCATCTCTGACCTTTTGTATTTAACACATGAACAATTTTCATAAATATCCGATGTTTCTGTACTCTAAATACTTCATGAATCCATGTATTTATTCCTGTCCAGTACCAAATTGCTTCAATTATTTAATTTTCTATCATATTTTGAAGTTTGGAAATAAGGTGCAACCCTGCGTCCAAGCAGCGGCGGCTGTGCCGGAGGGTCTAGAGGGCCTACTCCATGTTCAAGGTCAAGAGAGGTGGCTGTGAGGAGATAGCCCTCATCCAAGGTAAGGACAGGGGCTGTGCTTTGGTGGAGCAGCCATGAAGAGATACCCCATGTCCAAGGTAAGAGAAACTTAAGTAAGATGATAGGTGTTGCGAGAGGGCACCAGAGGGCAGACACACTGAAACCATAATCACAGAAAACCAGCCAATCTGATCACACACAGCCTTGATTAACTCAATGGAGCCAAGCCATGCCGTGTGGGGCCACCCAAGATGGGAGGGTCATGGTGGAGAGGTCTGACAGAATGTGTTCCACTGGAGAAGGGAATGGCAAACCACTTCAGTATTCTTGCCTTGAGAATCCCATGAACAGTATGAAAAGGGAAAATGACAGGATACTGAAAGAGGAACTCCCCAGGTCAGTAGGTGCCCAATATACTACTGGAGATCAGTGGACAAATAACTCCAGAAAGAATGAAGGGATGGAGCCAAAGCAAAAACAACACCCAGTTGTGGATGGGACTGGTGATGGAACCAGAGTTCAATGCTGTAAAGAGCAATATTGCATATGAACCTGGAATGTTAGGTCCACGAAAAAGGCAAATTGGAAGTGTTCAAACAGGAGATGACAAGAGTGAACATCGACATTCTAGGAATCAGCGAACTAAAATGGACTGGAATCGGTGAATTTAACTCAGATAACCATTATATCTACTACAGTGGGCAGGAATCCCTTAGAAGAAATGGAGTAGCCATCATGGTCAACAAAAGAGTCTGAAATGCAGTTCAGTTCAATTCAGTCGCTCAGTCGAGTCTGATTCTGCGACCCCATGAATCGCAGCATGCCAGGGCTCCCTGTCCATCACCAACTCCCAGAGTTCAATCAGACTCACGTCCATCGAGTCAGTGATGCCATCCAGCCATCTCATCCTCTGTGGCCCCCTTCTCCTCCTGCACCCAATCCCTCCCAGCATCACAGTCTTTTCCAATGAGTCAACTCTTTGCATGAGGTGGCCAAAGTACGGAAATGCAGTACTTGGATGCAATCTCAAAAATGGCAGAATGATCTCTGTTTGTTTCCAAGGCAAACCATTCAATATCATGGTAATCCAAGCCTATGCCCCAACCAGTAATGCTGAAGAAGCTGAAGTTGAACGGTTTTATGAAGATCTACAAGATCTTTTAGAATTAACACCCCAAAAAGATGTCCTTTGCATTATAGGGGACTGGAATGCAAAAGTAGGAAGTCAAGAAACACCTGGAGTAACAGACAAATTTGGCCTTGGAGTACAGAATGAAGCAGGGCAAAGGCTAATAGAGTTTTACCATAAGAATGCACTGGTCATAGCAAACACCCTCTTCCAACAACACAAGAGAAGACTCTACACATGGACATCACCAGATGGTAAACACCGAAATCAGATTGATTATATTCTTTGGAGCCAAAGATGGAGAAGGTCTATACAGTTAGCAAAAAGAAGACCAGGAGCTGACTGTGGCTCAGATCATGAACTCCTTATTGTCAAATTCAGACTTAAATTGAAGAAAGTGGGAAAACAACTAGACCATTCAATTCAGTTCAATTCAGTTCAGTTGCTCAGTCGTGTCCGATTCCTTGTGACCCCATGAATCATAGCACGCCAGGCCTCCCTGTCCATCACCAACTCCCGGAGTTAACTCAGACTCACGTCCATCAAGTCAGTGATACCATCCAGCCATCTCATCCTCTGTCGTCCCCTTCTCCTCCTGCCCCCAGTCCTTTCCAGCATCGGAGTCTTTTCCAATGAGTCAACTCTTCGCATGAGGTGGCCAAAGTACTGGAGTTTCAGCTTTAGCATCAGTCCTTCCAAAGAAATTCCAGGGCTGATGTCCCTCAGAATGGACTGGTTGGATCTCCTTGCAGTCCAAGGGACTCTCAAGAGTCTTCTCCAGCACCACAGTTCAAAAGCATCAATTCTTCGGCACTCAGCCTTCTTGAGAGTCCAACTCTCACATCCATACATGACCACAGGAAAAACCATAGCCTTTACTAGACGGATCTTTGTTGGCAAAGTAATGTCTCTGCTTTTCAATATGCTATCTAGGTTGGTCATAACTTTTCTTCCAAGGAGTAGCGTCTTTTAATTTCATGGCGGCACTCACCATTCAGATATGACCTAAATCAAATCCCTTATGATTATACAGTGGAAATGAGAAATAGACTTAAGGGACTAGACCTGATAGAGTGCCTGATGAATTATGGAGGGAGGTTCATGACATTGTACAGGAGACAGGGATCAAGACTATCCCTATGGAAAAGAAATGCAAACAAGCAAAATAGCTATCTGAGGAGGCCTTACAAATAGCTGTGAAAAGAAGAATTGAAAGCAAAGGAAAAAAGGAAAGATACAAGCATCTGAATGCAGAGTTCCAAAGAATAGCAAGGATAGATAAGAAAGCCTTCCTCAGCGATCAATACAAAGAAATAGAGGAAAACAACAGAATGGGAAAGACCAGAGATCTCTTCAAGAAAATTAGAGATACCAAGGGAACATTGGAGAAGGAAATGGCAACCCACTCCAGTACTCATGCCTGGAAAATCCCATAGATGGAGAAGGCTGGTTGGCTGCAGTCCATGGGGTCTTGAAGAGTGGGACAGACTGAGTGACTTCACTTTCATTTCTCACTTTCATGCATTGGAGAAGGAAATGGCAACTCACTCCAGTGTTCTTGCCTTGAGAATCCCAGGGATGGGGGAGCCTGGTGGGCTGCCGTCTATGGGATCACACAGTCAGACACGACTGAAGTGACTTAGCAGCAAGGGAACATTTCATGCAAAGATGGGCTCGATAAAGGACAGAAATGGTATGGACCTAACAGAAGCAGAAGATATTAAGAAAAGGTGGTGAGACTACACAGAAGAACTGTATAAAAAAGAGTTTCATGATCCAGATAATCACGATGGTGTGGTCACTCATATAGAGCCAGACATCCTGGAATGTGAAGTCAAGTGGGCCTTAGAAATCATCACTATGAACAAAGCTAGTGGAGGTGATGGAATTCCAGTTGAGCTATTTCAAATCCTGAAAGATGATGTTGTGAAAGTGCTGCACTCAATATGCCAGCAAATTTGGAAAACTCATCAGTGACCACAGGACTGGAAAAGGTCAGTTTTCATTCCAATCCCAAAGAAAGGCAATGCCAAGGAATGCTCAAACTACTGCACGATTGCACTCATCTCACATGCTAGTAAAATAATGTTCAAAATTCTCCAAGCCAGGCTTCAGCAGTACATGAACTGTGAACTTCCAGATGTTCGAGCTGGTTTTAGAAAAGGCAGAGGAACCAGAGATCAAATTGCCAACATCTTCTGGATCATGCAAAAAGCAAGAGAGTTCCACAAAAGCATCTATTTCTGCTTTATTGACTATGCCAAAGCCTTTGACTGTGTGGATCACAATAAACTGTGGAAAATTCTGAAAGAGATAGGGATACCAGACCACCTGACCCATCTCTTGAGAAACCTGTATGCAGGTCAAGAAGCAACAGTTAGAACTGGACATGGAACAACAGACTGGTTCCAAATAGGAAAAAGAGTACTTCAAGGCTGTATATTGTCACCCTGCTTATTTAACATCTATGCAGAGTATATCATGAGAAACGCTGGGCTGGAAGAAGCACAAGCTGGAATCAAGATTGCTGGGAGAAATATCAATCACCTCAAATATGCAGATGACACCACCCTTATGGCAGAAAGTGAAGAGGAACTAAAAAGCCTCTTGATGAAAGTGAAAGAGGAGAGTGAAAAATTTGGCTTAAAGCTCAACATTCAGAAAACTAAGATCATGGCATCTGGTCCCATTACTTCATGGGAAATTGATGGGGAAACAGTGGAAAGAGTGTCAGACTTTATTTTTTTTTGAGTTCCAAAATCACTGCAGATGGTGATTGCAGCTATGAAATTAAAAGACGCTTACTCCTTAGAAGGAAAGTTATGACCAACCTAGATGGCATATTCAAAAGCAGAGATATTACCTTGCCAACAAAGGCCCATCTAGTCAAGGCTATGGTTTTTCCAGTGGTCATGTATGGATGTGCGAGTTGGACTGTGAAGAAAGCTGAGCGCTGAAGAATTGATGCTTTTGAACTGTGGTATTGGAGAAGACTCTTGAGAGTCACTTGGACTGCAAGGAGATCCAACCAATCTATCCTAAAGGAGATCAGTCCTGGGTGTTCATTGGAAGGACTGATGTTGAAGCTGAAACTCCAATACTTTGGCCGCCTCATGGGAAGAGTTGACTCATTGGAAAAGACTCTGATGCTGGGAGGGATTGGGGGCAGGAGGAGAAGGGGACGACAGAGAATGAGATGGCTGGATGGCATCACCGACTCAATGCACATAAGTTTGGGTAAACTCCGGGAGTTGGTGCTGGACAGGGTGCCTGGCATGCTGCGATTGATGGGGTCGCAAATAATCTGACAAGACTGATTGACTGAATTGAACTGAACTAATAATTAAAAAAAATTATATTATCTTTCCATGATTTCTCTTTGAGAATAATTTTGAAATTAATGTGGTATATTAAAGAGAAATTCTAATATAGTGTTGACTTATATTTCATTTTTGGAATTTATAAGAAGTTTGGCCTTTTTATAACATTGAATTCTTCCAAGGAAAGTATATTTCTACTTGCATTCTGATTCTCTTCTATACCTTTGAGTAAAATGATAGTTTTCTTCCAAGTAGGTTTTACAAGTATGCCTTTTGCAAGATATTTTATGGTTTCTGTTCTATTACAAATCAAAATTTTTTCCATAATATTTATTAGTTGAATTTATTTGTTGATTTTTCTTATGGAATCCTGTTGTAATACCTGAAAGTTTTTCAATTGATTTTTTTGGATTTTCTAAGTAGAAATCTATATTCTTTTAAAATAATTGCAATTTTATTACCTTCCCAAAACAAAAAGCTTCCTTTTGATTTTTTATTCTATTGTGATGGCTAGGATGCTTGACAGACTTTTGGGTAGTAGTAATCAAAGTAGATATCCTTCTCTTTTTCTTGACTGTATGGAGAATGCATCAGATGATTAACAGATAACAGATTTGCTGCATTCCTTGTCTATACTTTTGTTGCCTATTTTGTTAATTTTTTTTTAACTATGAAAAGGTTCAAATTTTATTAATGAGTTTTTTTGCATTTACTGAGTACATCATATTGAGAGGATCTTTTATTCCTTGAATGTAGTAATATATTAATTGTATCAATAGACTTTTTCTATGTATGATTATCTTTACATCTTGGGTAGATTTAATTTTCATTTTTTAAAGTTTCTTTTTGTATATAGCAAAATCTAAATTGGCCTATAATCTTAATGTTTGTGTTAATATTTATTTGTTTTAGACGTTACAATTAATCTATCTTTATAAAGTGCATGCATCTTATTCTCTGTTCTGGCACAGTTTATATAATTGAGAATTATCTATTCCCCCAGGGTTTGGTGCAATTTGCTTAAAACTACATTTTCTACTCCCCACTGTTCTTTGTTCTGTTTCACATTTATACTTCTCCCTGAGCTAATTTTGAAAATTCATGATTCCTTAGGAAATTATCTATTTTTTATAAAGTTATCAAACAAATGTCCCAAGTGCCTTCTATTTTAAAAATCTTTTGACATTTACCTGGGAGCTCTACAATCCCCTTGCGATCTTTCTGTCCCTTCCATCTTATCATTCTTTCTTGTTTTACCAGAAGTTTTTTTATTAATATTTTTTTCCTGTCCTTTCATGAGAATTTTGGTGGGCTGCTGGGTAGATTTGCATTTTCATCTAATATATTAATCCAATTCTGAAGATAAATAATTATTTTAATTATGGGAATGCTTTTACATGAGAAGAGAGCTCAAAAACTGGAAAGGAAGTACTTTTCTGGTCCAGCTCTTTCATTTGCAATTAAAGACACTGAGTTCAACAATCTAAGATCAGAAATTAGAACATAAATATTTGGAGTAAATATAGCATGCATGAAGTTTATTTATAGAGTTAAGCTTTCCTGTTATAATGTGATATACATGTTTCTTCTCATAAAATGGGGTGGGGGAATTAAGGTGTTCTGCAAACTTTGGGCTAAAAATAAAACATCTCATGGGAAAATAGGACTGAAAGAGACCACTCAAATCAATACAGGTCTACGCAGAGTTCATGTGTTTGTGTGCATTCACACAGAGACACCTTAGTACAGAACACTAGCACAATCTTAAAAAGACACATTTAATTTCAAAAATTAAAAAAAAATATATATATATACATAGTAAAATAGACCTGGCTTTTAAAAAAGTCTTTAACTTGGTGAGATAACATATATAAAACCTTGATGCTGCTGAATATAGAGATGAGGGCAAAATGTACAACAATTGTGGAGAATTCTTCAATAAGCATTTTCAAGACTGAAATCAAGCTGAGGGGGGAAAATGCATGTTTTCTGAGCAAATAGTCACAGTCACTGGTACAGTATTGTCACTCTCAGCAGCTTTATGTATACTTTGCATTCATCTACTGTTACTTAGGAGAACAAAACATTACAAATATGCCCAAAAAATTTCCACGTATGTAAAGGTGACTTGTCTGAATAAACTAATTCATGTTACAGAAATATGTCATATTGCTGAAGAATTTGGAGGAGGAAATGGCAACCCACTCCAGTATTCTTGCCTGGAGAATCCTGTGGACAGAGGAGCCTGGTGGGCTCCTGTCCATAGCGTCGCACAGACTCAGACATGACTGAAGCGACTTAGCATGTATGCATGCACTGAAGAAGGAAATGGTGACCCACTGCAGTATCCTTGCCTGGAGAATCCCAGGGACTGAGGAGCCTGGTGGGCTGCCGTCTATGGGGTCGAACGGAGTTGGACACGAATGAACTGACTTAGCAGCAACAGCAGTTGAAGAATTTGTATTTGGTACTTCTTTTGGGGGCTGTCATGTTTAAAATACTAAATAACTTTATAAAAACTTTGTTTTTATACATAAAGTTTTCCTCTTGAGGAAAGTCAAAGAGAACAATGAAAAGTTGGCTTAAAGCTTAACATTCAGAAAACTAAGATCATGGCATCTGGTCCCATCACTAGATGACAAATAGATGGGGAAACAGTGGAAACAGTGTCAGACTTTATTTTTTTGGGCTCCAAAATCACTGCAGATGGTGACTGCAGCCATGAAATTAAAATACTCCATGGAAAGAAACTTGTGACCAACCTACACAGCATATTAAAAAGCAGAGACATTACCTTGTCAACAAAGTCCATCTAGTCAAGGCTATGGTTTTTCCAGTGGTCATGTATGGATGTGAGAGTTGGACTATAAACAAAGCTGAGCACCAAAGAACTGATGCTTTTGAACTGTGGTGTTGGAGAAGACTCTTGAGAGTCCCTTGGACTGCAAGGAGATCCAACCAGTCCATCCTAGGGGAAATCAGTCCTGGGTGTTCATTGGAAGGACTGATGTTGAAGCTGAAACTCCAATACTTGGCCACCTGATGCGAAAAGCTGACTCATTTGAAAAGACCCTGATGTTGGGAAAGATTGAAGGCAGGAGAATAAGGGGACAGCAGAGGATGAGATGGTTGGATGGCATCACTGACTCAATGAACATGAGTTTGGGTAAACTCCGGGAGTTGGTGATGGACAGAGAGGCCTGACATGCTGCAGTTCACCGGGTCGCAAAGAGTCAGACACGACTGAGTGACTGAACTGAACCAAACTGAACTGTTTATTAAAGATAGCAACCAAAGTTCATTATAAAATGTTTGGAAGGGTACTTCTAAGGAGATTCAAAACTAAATAGAAGTAACTTAGAATACTCTTAATGGATGGTTTATTAAGAAAACATGTTTTCATTATTTTGTGAGACCTCTCAAAGTGAAGACATGTTCTTTCTGTGCTCTGACATGGTTCTGTGATTTTATGAGGAAAGAAAAGTATGTAAAAGAGAAATGCACTTTAATCTTTTTTTTTTTTTTTTTGCTCAAAGTAAGTCGCAAAAATTATAATAGACTAAATTATAGTACTATAATTCTTAGGCTGTTCTGAATGCACTGAAACTAATCAATTTGTTCAAGTTTGCTAAACAAAACCTTTAATTTTATTGAGAATAAAAAGACTCATTTTCTCCCCCAGGAATATAGGCAACTGGGCTTTTACTGCTAATGAGTATAATCTATTACCTTAAACTTTATACAATATTACCTAGTCTTTTTTCCCTGCTAATTAATAGTTTGCTTTTTATTTGAATTAAAGGGAACTCCAACTTTTAATCAAATGTTTAAAGAGTAAATTAATACTAATTTTAATGGAACTAGCTAAAACATTTTTTAAATAGAAGTTTTCTTAAGATTATTTAAAAATTCTACTTAGATTTAATTTTTGAAGAGGACTTTCTTAATCTCATCAAAGGAATTCAACATTTGTTTCCTGGGAGAGGTCAGAAGAGAGAAAAGGGACTCCATAGTAGATAACCAGATCGGATTAATGAATGCTAGTGATGAATCAAGAGGTAGATATTATTTCTTAATTTGATTTAAAACGATGGCAGTTTAAAGGTAAGACTTTTAATTAATTAACATAAGCTTTCTTTTTCTTTTCTTATATATTTTTAGTACTCTGAGTTCTTGAAATCAAGTCAGTTAAATAGTAAAGAAAAGTTTTGTCATATCTTGTTTAAATCCTGGACTTAAACCTTGGTCATAACTGCAAGCAGTAGGTCCAAGCACAATTTCAAGGAAGACTTTTCACTCTCCTTATGTAGCACTTGTGGTTCACTATTGAAAATGTAGTCATGATTTATTTAACAGAAACTTTTAGGTGCAGTAAATTTTATTTTTTCACACAGAAGTTCATAAGGAAAATTGTTTTTAAGTTGAAATAGAAAGCAAGCCAGCAAGACTTTTGAGAAAAGAATTTGCTCAAATCACATAGATTAGGAGTAAGAAACAAAAACCTGCACTCTGCAATTGTCAGGCTTTTAGATAATAAAGGAAAAATGATGAAGTAGAATTATACTTCATATATTATTGAGATATATCCATGTCTCTGTATCTATCTATTTATCTTATCTATATGTGTATCTAAACTTCATGTGAGTCTAGGTGAAGGTATAACAAGGTTTACTATCTGGAAATAAAGCAGATACAGGAACATTCTAGGAAACAGTCTTTCTATCCCTAGGTCTTTTATCTGTGCTGTACCTCACAGAAAAGACAAATATTATCGTCCCTGACCTCAATACTGCCACTGCATAAGTCCCAGAGGTTCTGTCTGCTGGTTAAGACCATGAGAAATAGGGAAATGAGATTACCAAGACACTCCTACTGTGGTAGTTAACTTGGGCGCTAAAACCAGGAATGTAATGGAAGTTGCTAATATTTTTATTATTTTTCTGTTTAATTTATTCTGACTTTAATTAGCTCATTCAGTATCCATACTTCATATTGCTCACAACTTTGTTCTACACTACCAACAGTCTATGTTACAATTGATAAAGTTCCAATGCTTTCATTTGCTCTTTGCTCCTAATTTAAAAACTTTGTAAGGCAGTTTTTGAGGAGTATGATACTTGATGCAACTCTCTTTGATGTTAACTGAAGTACCTGGTAAGAATAGCATGATAGCCATGTGTAAGAGGTCAGGAGCCATCTCATTTGAGAAGAGTTCTGGAGATGAGTTAGTAGAGTGAGTTACTGGATTCTTAAAAGTGTTTCCCAAGAGAAGGAGTGCCAGAGTAAGATTCAACAGAGTGAAAATGGAATACTTTAATTGACAGAAAGAGTTTGTCATATACTAGGTTATGATAAGTGGTAAATGGCTGTAAAAATAAGATAGCTGACTTATTAAAAGGGGAATTGTGACTTGATAGGAAAATTATCTCATTTTTCAATATGTTATGAAGTATAGCATTTTGTTTTATTGATTAAATTCAGTATGTGTGCAAGACACTGGTTTTAAAAATGTGTACTTTAGGTGGCGGTCCTAAGATGGCAGAGGGATAGGATGGGGAGACCACTTTCTCCCCCACAAATTCATTGAAAGATCATTTGAACGCTGAGCAAATTTCACAAAACAACATCTGAATGCTGGCAGAGGGCACGAGGCACCCAGAAAGGCAGCCCATTGTCTTTGAAAGGAGGTAGGACAAAATATAAAAGATAAAAAGAGAGACAAAAGGGTTAGGAATGGAGACCTGTCCCAGGGGAGGGAGTCGTGAAGGAGGATAAGTTTCCAAACACCAGCAAACCCTCTCATCGGTGGGTCTATAAGGAGTTTTGGAATCTCAGAGGGCAACATAACTGGGAGGAAAAAAAAAAAAAAAAATCCCACAGACTACCCACCTAACTGCAACTCCCAGTGGAGAAGTAGCCCAGAAGCCCAGATGATCGCATCCACCACCAGCAAGCAGGGGCTGAACAGGGAGGCACGGGCTGCATTCCATAGGGTAAGGACAGGGCCTGAATGCCCTGAGGACAATCTGAGGGAGCTAATGTGAGATAGCAACCCAAACTGTGGGATAGCCAGAGAGAGAGAAAAAAAAAAAGAAGGGAGAGAGCGAGAGAACTTTCCCACGAAAAGCTCTAACCTAAAGCACTGCTGGGAGCCTCACAGAACAAAGGACTGAGCGAATACCAGAAGAGAGCTAGCACTCTGCGGACCAGCCCATCTGCCACCAGAGGCAGAGAGGCAAGCTGGTGACAGCCAGAGCTGGAAGACAAAGGGCAATCTCTACCACAGAGACGACATCCTCTACCAAACTGCGAGCAGACTCCCAGTTGCTAACCAAGTCTTACTAGGATCCTGGACAGGTGACATCTGCCAGGAGGGCCACAGCCCAAGGTCAGCTCTCCAGAGGAGAGACATGGCACACCTGAGAGGGTGCTCCTGCTGCATACCCAGGAAAAGAGCGCTGGGACCAGGGAGGTTATAAGATGCACTGCCCACCTGAGGAGAGTGTACTCACCAAGCACCTGGTCACCTGAGATGCTCGGACCTGGGAAGGGCACAAAACTCAGGCCCAACTGAGTCTGTGCGTTTGTGGAGTATCTGAGAACCTGAACCTGAGTGCCTTAGACCTGGGAAGTGCCCGCAACCCAGGGCCTGCTTTAGACAGTTCCCCTGTAGATCAACCTGGAGCTTGAGCAGTGTAGAGCAGGAAAGCACACATGCCATGAGCAGGGGCAAACCCGGTGTGGCCCAGACACTGTGAGTACTCCCCACACACTCCAGTGATATTTGTATTCAGTGTTCCTCTCTCCCCACAGCACAACTGAACAAGTGAGCCTAAATAAGTGACTTTCGCCCCCTTGTATCAGGGTGGAAATTAGGCACTGAAGAGACTTGCAAACAGAGGAAGCCAAAGTAAACAAAGAAGAGGGAACTGCTTTGGAAGTGACAGGTGCAACAGATTAAATCCTTGTAGTTAGCACTAACTACATTGGAAGCGGCCTATAGACCTTGAGAAGAAGTATAAGCTGGAACAAGGAACTATTTGAAACTGAATTGATCCACACTTCCCTCAACAGCTCCAGAGAAATTCCTAGATATATTTTACTATTATAATTAAAGATTTTTTTAATTTTTAAGTTCTTTATTGCTCCTTTAATTTTCATTTTTATAACCTACTATTACCTTGCAAAAAACCCCCTATTTTTAAAGCAAATTTCATACTTTAAAAAAAAATAATTTTTGTGATTTAAAAAAAAATATTTTTGAGAGTTTAACCTCTACTCTAGATTTTTAATCTTTGCTTTTTGGTATTTGTTATCAATTTTGTACCTTTAAGAATCCAATCTTTAGTACCCATTTTTACTTAGGAGTGTGATTACTGGCTTGATTGCCCTCCTCCTCTTTTGATTCTCCTTTTCTCCCCCACATCACCTCTATCTTCTCCCTCCCCCTTGTCTTCCCTACCCAACTCTGTGAATCTCTTTGGGTATTCTGGGCTCTGGAAAACACTTAGGGAACTGATTACTGGCCAGATCAGTCTCTAATCCTTTTGATTCCTCCTCTTCTCCTCGGGGTCACCTCTTTCTCCTTCCTCCCTATGTTCTTCTCTATGTAACTCTGTGAACCTCTCTGGGAGTTCCAGACTGTGGCGAGCACACAGGGAATTGTTTACTGGCTAGATTGCTCTTGCCCCTTTTGATTCCCCCTCTTCTCCTCCTGGTCACTTCTATCTCCCTCCTCCCTCTTCTCTTCTCCATATAACTCAGCAAACCTCTCTGGGTGTCCCTCACTGTGGATAATCTTTTCTCCATTAACCTAGATGTTTTATCATCAGTGTGGTATGGATGGAGAAGTCTTGAGGCTACTGTAAGAATAATACTGAAAACCAGAGGCAGGAGGCTTAAATCCAAAACTTGAGAACACCAGAAAACTCCTGACTCCAGGGAACATTAATTGACAAGAGCTCATCCAAAAGCCTCCATACCTACACTGAAACCAAACTCCACCAAAAGCCAACAAGTTTCAGAGCAAGACATACCAAGCTAATTCTCCAACAATGCAGGAACATAACCCTAAGCATTAAAATACAGGTGGCCAAAAGTCACACCAAACCCACAGACACCCCAAAACTCACTACTGGACACTTCATTGCACTCCATAGAGAAGAGATCCAGCTCCACTCACCAGAACACCGATGCAAGCTTCCCTAATCAGGAAACCTTGACAAGGCACTTGTTCAACCCCACCCACAGGGAGGAACCTCCACAATAAAGAGGAACCACAAATTTACAGCATACAGAAAGGCCACCCCAAACACAGCAATCTAAACAAGATGAAAAGGCAGAGAAATATTCAGCAGGTAAAGGAATATGATAAATGCCCTCCAAACCTAACAAAAGAGGAGGAGATAGGGACTCTACCTGAAAAAGAATTCAGAATAATGATTGTAAAAATGATCCAAAATCTTGAAAACAAAATGGAGTTACAAATAAATACTCTGGAGACAAGGACTGAGAAGATGCAAGAAAAGTTTAGCAAGGACCTAGAAGAAATAAAAAAGAGTCAGTCAATAGTGAATAATGCAATAACTGAGACCAAAAACACTCTGGAGGGAACCAACAGTAGAATAATGGAGGCAGACGATAGGATAAGTGAGGTGGAAGATAGAATGGTGGAAATAAATGAAGCAGGGAGGAAAAAAGAAAAAAATTAAAAGAAATAAGGACAACCTCAGATACTTCTGGGACAATGTCAAATACCCCAACATTCGAATCATAGATGTCCCAGAAGAAGACAAAAATAAAGGCCATGAGAAAATACTTGAGGAGATACTTGAAATACTTGAAAACGTCCCTAAAATGGGGAAGAAATAGCCACCCAAGTCCAAGAAATCCAGAGAGTCCTAAATAGGATAAACCCAAGGCAAAACACCCCAAGACACATATTAATCAAATTAATGAAGATTGAACACAAAGAACAAATATTAAAAGCAGCAAGGGAAAAACAACAAATAACACACAAGGGGATTCCCATAAGGATATCAGCTGATCTTTGAATAGAAACTCTTCAGGCCAGAAGGGAATGGCAGGATATACTTAAAGTGATGAAAGAGAAAAACCTACAATGCAGATTACTGTACCCAGCAAGGATCTCATTCAAATATGAAAGAGAAATGAAAAACTTTACAGACAAGCAAAAGCTGAGAAAATTCAGCACCACCAAACCAGCTGTTCAACAAATGCTAAAGGATCTTCTCTAGGCATGAAAAACAAAAAAGGTGTATAAACTCGAACCAAAAGCAAAAAAGTAAATGGCAACTGGATCATACTTATCAATAATTACCTTAAATGTAAATGGATTGACTTTCCAATCAAAAGTCAAAAACTGGCTGAATGGATACAAAAACAAGACCCTTATATATGCTGTCTACAAGAGACCCACCTTAAAACAAGGTACACATACAGACTGAAAGTGAAGGGCTGGAAAAATATATTTCACACAAATGGAGACCAAAAGAAAGCAGGAGTAGCAATACTCATTGGAGAAGGCAATCGCAACCCACTCCAGTACTCTTTTACCTGGAAAATACCATGGACAGAGGAGCCTGGTAGGCTTCAGTCCATGGGGTCACTAAGAGTTGGACACAACTAAGTGAATTCACTTTGACTTTTCACTTTCATGCACTGAGAAGGAAATGGCAACCCACTCCAGTATTTCTTCCCTCCAAAGAAATCCCAGGGCTGATCTCCTTCAGAATGGACTGGTTGAATCTCCTTGCAGTCCAAGGGACTCTCAAGAGTCTTCTCCAACACCACAGTTCAAAAGCATCAATTCTTTGGTGCTCAGCTTTCTTCACAGTCCAACTCTCACATCCATACATGGGATTCAGTAAAATCTATGCTAAGGGGAAGGTTCATCGCAATACAAGCTTACCTCAAGGAACAAGAGAAAAGTCAAATAACTAACCTAACTCTACACCTAAAGCAACTAGAAAAAGAAGAAATGAGGAACTCCAGAGTTAGCAGAAAGAAAGACAGAAATAAAAATTAGGGCAGAAATAAATGAAGAAGAAACAAAGGAGGCCATAGCAAAAATCAACAAAGCTAAAAGCTGATTCTTTGAGAAGATAAATAAAATAGATAAACCACTAGCCAGATTCATTAAGAAAAAAAGAGGGAAGAATCGAATCAAAAAATTAGAAATGAAAATGGAGAAATCACAACAGACAACACAGAAATACAAAGTATCATAAGAGACTATTATCAGCAATTATATGCCAATAAAATGGACAACTTATAAGAAATGTACAAATTCTTAGAAAAGTATAACTTTCAAAAACTGAACCAGGAAGAAATAGAAAATCTTAATAGACCCGTCACAATCACAGAAATTGAAACTGTAATCAGAAATCTTCCAGGAAACAAAAGCCCAGGACCAGATGGCTTCACAGCTGAATTCTACCAAAAATTTGATGAAGAGCTAAGACTTATCCTACTCAAACTCTTTCAGAAAATTGCAGAGGAAGGTAAATTCCAAAACTCATTCTATGAGGCCACCATCACCCTGCTACTAAAACCAGACAAAGATGTCACAAAAAAAGAAAACTACAGGACAATATCACTGATGAACATAGATGCAAAAATCCTTAACAAAATTCTAGCAATCAGAATCCAACAACATATTAAAGAGATCATACATCATGGCCAAATGGGCTCTATCCCAGGGATGCAGGGATTCTTCAATATTCACAAATCAATCAATGTGATACACCATTTTAACAAATTGAAAGATAAAAGCCATATGATTATCTCAATAGATGCAGAGAAAGCCTTTGACAAAATTCAACATCCACTTATGATAAAAACCCTCCAGAATGCAGGAATAGAAGGAACATACCTCAACATAATAAAAGCCATATATGATAAACCCACAGTAAACATTTTCCTCAATGGTGAAAATTTGAAAGCATTTCCCCTAAAATCAGGAACAAGACAAGGGTGCCAATTATCACCACTACTATTCAACATAGTTTTGAAAGTTTTAGCCATAGCAATCAAAGAAGAAAAAGAAATAAAAGGAATACAGGCTGGAAAAGAAGAAGTAAAACTCTCAGTGTTTGCAGATGACATGATCCTCTACATAGAAAACCCTAAAGACTCCACCAGAAAATTACTAGAGCTAATCAGTGAATATTATAAAGTTGCAGGATATAAAATCAACACACAGAAATCCCTTGCATTCCTATACACTAACAATGAGAAAACAGAAAGAGAAATTAAGGAAACAATTCCATTCACCATTACAACAAAAAGAATAACATACTTAGGAATAAATCAACCTAAAGAAACAAGAGACCTATATATATATAAACCTATAAAACACTGATGAAAGAAATCAAAGATGACACAAATAGATGGAGAAATATATCGTGTTCATGGATCAGAAGAATCAATATAGTGAAAAATGAGTATACTACCCAAAGCAATCTATAGATTCAATGCAATCCCTATGAAGCTACCAGCAGTATTTTTCAGAAAACTAGACAAATAATTTCACAATTTGTATGGAAATACAAAAAACCTCAAATAGCCAAAGCAATCTTGAGAAAGAAGAATGGACCTGGAGAAATCAACCTGCCTGACTTCAGGCTATATGACAAAGCTACAGTCATCAAGACAGTATGGTACTGGCACAAAGACAGAAACGTAGATCAATGGAACAAAATAGAAAGCCCAGAGATAAATCCACACATCTATGGACACCTTATATTTGACAAAGGAGGCAAGAATATACAATGGAAAAAAGACAATCTCTTTAACAAGTGGTGCTGGGAAAATTGGTCAACCACTCATAAAAGAATGAAACTATAACATGTGTATAACACCATACACAGAAATAAACTCAAAATGGATTAAAGATGTAAATGTAAGACCAGAAACTATAACACTCCTAGAGGAAAACATAGGCAAAACACTCTCTGACATAAATCACAACAGGATCCTCTATGACCCACCTCTCAGAGTAATGGAAACAAAAGCAAAAATAAACAAATGGGACCTAATTAAACTTAAAAGCGTTTGTACAATGAAGGAAACTATAAGCAAGGTGAGAAGACAGCCTTCAGAATGGGGGAAAATAATAGCAAATGAAGGATCTGACCAAGAATTAATCTCAAAAATATACAAGCCATTCAATTCCAATCAAAAAATGAGCCAAAGAACTGAACAGACATTTCTCCAAAGAAGACATGCAGATGGCTAACAAACAAATGAAAAGATGCTCAACATCACTCATTATCAGAGAAATGCAAATCAAAACCACAATGAGGTACCATCTCACGCTGGTCAGAATGGCTGCTATCCAAAAGTCTACAAGAAATAAATGCTGGAGAGGGTGTGGAGAAAAGGGAATCCTCTTACACTGTTGGTGGGAATGCAAACTAGTACAGCCACTATGGAGAACAGTGTGGAGATTCCTTAGAAAACTGGAGATAGAACTGCCATATGACCCAGAAATCCCACTGCTGGGCTTACACACCAAGGAAACCAGAATTGAAACAGACACGTGTACCCCAATGTTCATTGCAGCACTGTTTACAATAGCTAGGACATGGAAGCAACCTGAATGTCCATTGACAGAAAAATGGATAAGAAAGCTGTGGTACATATATACAATGGAATATTACTCAGCCATTAAAAAGAATACATTTGAATCAGTTCTAATGAGATGAATGAAACTGTAGCCTATATACAGAGTGAAGTAAGTCAGAAAGCAAAACACCGAAACAGTATACTAACACATATACATGAGTTTCCCTGATGGCTCAGATGGTAAAGCATCTGCCTGCAATGTGGGAGACCCGGGTTCGATCCCTGGGTTGGGAAGATTTCCTGGAGAAGGAAATGGAACCCACACCAGTATTCTTGCCTGGAGAATCCCATGGATGGAGGAGCATGGGAAGCTAGACTCCATTGGGTTGCAATATATGGAATTTAGAAAGATAGTAACAGTGACCCTATATGCAAGACAGCAAAACAGACACAGATGTGAAGAACAGTCTTTTGGACTTTGTGGGAGAAGGTGAGGGTGGGATGATTTGAGAGAATAGCATTGAAACATGTATATTATCATATGTGAAACAGATCGCCAGCCCAGGTTTGATGCATGAGACAGGGTGCTCAGGGCTGGTGCACTGGGATGACCCCGAGGAATGGAATGGGGAGGGAGGTGGGAGAGGGGTTCAAGATGGGAAACACATGTACACCCATGTCTGATTCATGTCAATGTATGGCAAAAAATACTACAATATTGTAAAGTAATAAGGCTCCAATTAAATTAATTAAAAATAAATGAATAAATAAATAATAATTTAAAAAATGTGTACTTCATTTTTCATTGAGTCAAAATTCTTAGGTTGCTAATATCCCTGGCCTCGAGAGTCCCTTGACCTGCAAGGAGATCCAACCAGTCCATCCTAAAGGAGATCAGTCCTGAGTGTTCATTTGGAAGGACTGATATTGAAGCTGAAACTCCAATATTCTGGCCACCTGATGTGAAAAGCTGACTCATTTGAGAAGATGCTGATGCTTGGAAAGACTGAGGGCAGGAGAAGAAGGGGACGACAGTGGATGAGATGGTTGGATGGCATCACCAACTCAATGAACATGAGTTTGGGTAAACTCTGGGAGTTGGTGATGGACAGGGAGGCCTGGCGTGCTGCGATTCATGGGGTTGTAAAGAGTTGGACATGACTGAACTGAACTGAACTGAACTAATATCTTGCAACTTGAAACATAAACCATGAACCATTAGTGTGAGCATCACCCAGAAGTCTGTTTAAAATGAAGTCTCTTCCCTTGACCAAGAAATTCAGAATCTGTTTTTAACAACATCCAAGGATAACTCATATACATACTAAACTTTGAGGACACTTTTAATATATCAATATAAAGGTAAAATTATGTGTACTTTGTGTCTATCTTATTTATTTACATCTCCCACCTTCTCAGGATTTTATTTATTACTTTACTAACTCTGGTAGACAGATTAGTTCAATAAAATAGCAAAATATGACTTAAGGATGAAATGTTAAAAAAATAATATATAATCACAAAAATACTATTAGTGAAGTTGGAAAAAAGCATCCTGACCATTGACATTTAATATTGACCAAAATTTTTAACCAATTTTTGAAAATTTGCTTGGTTCATCAAGTACTTACTTATTATAACTATTTTAACCGACTGATATTCCATCTGAAAGAAACCAAGGAGTTTAAATTTTGAGGATTTGCCCTTATCTTACCCAAGTAGATGAGAAACTGCAAAAGTAGCAACTAAATATAATTTGTCGCTATCGTCACAAAGCAGATTAAGAAACATAGATCTGATAACTTAAGGGGAGTTTAAAATGAAAAATCTTTCCACGTCATTTTACAACAGTAATAGTAGGATTTGGGGGGAAGGAATACATTTTTATTTTTCAGTTTATTATATTTTAACAACCATAATACTTTTAATTTATTTAGAACTATGTTTAGAGCTTAGGGCAATGCATATGTAATGAAAGGACTAGTAGAAACTTAATAAAATTTTACGTTTTGAATTAAAGATTACTAAAATACAATCCTCAGAGAAGGCAATGGCACCCCACTCTAGTTCTCTTGCCTGGAAAATCCCATGGATGGCGAAGCCTGGTAGTCTGCAGTCCATGGGATCGCTAAGAGTCGGACGCGACTGAGCAACTTCACTTTCACTTTTCACTTTCATGCATTGGAGAAGGAAATGGCAACCCACTCCAGTGTTCTTGCCTGGAGAATCCCAGGGACGGGGGAGCCTGGTGGGCTTCTGTCTATGGGATCACACAGAGTTGGACATGACTGAAGTGACTTAACAGTAGCAGCAGCAGAAAATATAATCCTACATCTCATTTTTAAAGTATAAAAATATATTAAAAATTCAGCTTTTAAAAGGAAAAAAATTGAAGTTAAGGGAGATTAACTCATTTTGCCAAATCAGAGGTGATAGTTACCAAGAGTGGGAAGGATTTGTTTTCATATTATTTATTTGCTTAAACAGACTCAAGATTCCAAAAAGAGAGTTCATTTTTATCTAATCGGGAATTTGGAAATGACATTTAAAGTCCACTTTTAGTGATTTTGATTTACCTTTATTTTAGTCAAAGCATTTCTAAGCGTTTCCTGATTAAAGAAACTGACATTTTGTGTATATGTCAGAAAATGAGTGTTCTGTAAGTTAAATATCTTCTCCTTGACCAAAATACTCTATGTTGAATTATAAACTCACGTTTAGTGAGTTGTTTACCACGGAGAAGGAAATGGCAACCCACTCCAGTGTTCTTGCCTGGAGAATCCCAGGGACGGGGGAGTCTGGTGGGCTGCCGTCTATGGGATCGCACAGAGTCGGACACGACTGAAGCGACTTAGCAGCAGCAGCAGCAGTGCCACCTGGGAAGCCACGAATGGTCATTATTCATAATGAGGTGTTATCCTTTAAGTTTTGTTTTCAAGTGGCCCGTTATCATGAAAGGAAGCTTTGTAATTGAGTGGGAAGACAGGGCTTCAGAGTTAGATAGATCTGTGCCATCCTGGCTTTGCTGCTTACGATTTTCTGAACTTCAAGGAGTCAGTCAGTTTCTTTTAGCCTCATTTTCCCCACATTAAAACAGGAATAATCATGCTTTTGCAATTTTGGAAAAAATGGTATTATATATGAAAATTTTATTAATTGCTCATAAGAGACTTTTTAAAATATTCATTTATTTATTTTAAATTTTTGGCTGTGTTGGTCTTTTTTTGTTGTGTGGGCTTTTCTCTGGTTATGGAGAGCAGGGGGCTACTGTCTGGTTGTGGTGCACAGACTTCTCATTATGGTGGCTTCTCTTGCTGTGGAGCATGGACTCTAGGATGCATGGGTTCCAGTGGTTGTGGCTCATGGGCTCAGCAGTTATGGCTCATGGGCTCTAGAGCACAGGCTCAGTATTTGTGTCACATGGACTTAGTTGCTCCATGGTGTGTGGGGTCTTCCTTGACCAGGGATCAAATCCCATGTCTCCTGCATTGACAGCAGATTCTTTACCTCACTGAGCCACAAGGGAAGACCCATTAGAGGCTTTTATAAGTAGACTTTCTTCTTGTTTTTATTGTTATAATTATTATTCTCATTTTGATGCAACTTCCTTACATATTCCTGCTTTTATCAGAGATTCAGTTTTTCAAATGCATAGTTATCTTTCTTACTATTAATTTTTTTTTATTTAATATTCATTTGAGCTCCTGTTGGTCTTTCTGGGAAGGGAAGGTCCTCCTTCAAGGCATTGCTCACCTTTTCTCTGTCTTCTTTTTTGTGTGTATGACTTTTTTTCTTTATTTATTTTTAGTTGAAGGATAGTTACAATTCTGTGTTGGTTTCTGCCATACATAGACATGGATCAGCCACAGGTATATTCATCTGTCTTCTTGATCTATTCCCATGCTCGCGTAGCACCTCAAAACTGATACATTCTCTGCCTTCAGTGTTTCCTTCTTCATTGGTTCTTTCCCTTCATCTTATGAATATTTTCAGTATCTCTCTTATCCACATTCCCCAAATCTCCAGACTGATTCTCCTCAGGATCTAAAACCCCATTTTCCTCCGGGCTTTTATCACCACACATTACTTCTGAGAGAGTAGTCTGCTTGAGTTTCTTTTTAACACCTTCCTTTCTCCTTAGCTCGTTGCAATCTTGCTTTTTTTCTCCTCCATTTTATGAAACTTGTTCCTATTTGAATCAACTAATTTCTTAATTGCCAATGATGCTGTATTTACTTAGTAATTCAAATTTCTATTTCCTTCTTGTGAAAGGCAAGTTTTCCAAAGTATCATACAATTTAAATTGCTTTTTTCCAATCTCCTTTTCCTGCTCCTCTTCCTTCTTTCATTTTTTATATATTAATGTTCTCAAGATCCTTTCTTTAGTCACTTTCTTTACACAGTTGCATGTATCTCTAAGACTTTCATTCCCTCTTAGTGCCATTGATTCCTTAATCCATGCCAGATTCCCTAAATCTGAGTTGTTTTCTCAATATCAGATGCCCCTTGGCACTCACATACTCAGTATGTTTCTAACTTGATTGATTATTTTATACCCTACAAAATGTCACTCACCATCTGGCTCTACAAGGATTGAGTCACTGGCCACTGCAGTCGCTGACCTCCACACCCTGAAAGGAGTTCAGAGAAGGGATAGGAAGAAGGCACTCTGTGCTCTAAGAAAACCGGCAAAACTGGCTTTCAGATAGTTAGATATTTTCAGGAGAAATTTTATGAACCCAATTTATTGCATCTTCCCATACTTAGGTATATTCAGTTCAGTTCAGTTCAGTCGCTCAGTCGTGTCCGACATGTACTGAAGTCTTAAAGAGATATCTGTGCCTCCTGAATAGCAGTAGTCTTCCACCAAGATGTGTGTTTGATTGCATGTATCCCTTCTCCAAGATCACGTATAAACTAATCTCATCTTAACTCTTCAGAGCAGTTCCTCCAAGCTAGCTGAGAGGCTGCCTATTGGCTACAGTCCTCAGTACCTGTGTGCATGCTCAGTCATTCAGTCATGTCTGACTCTTTGTGACTCCATGGACTGTAGCCCACCATGGAATTTTCCAGGCAAGAATACTGGACTGGGTTGCTATTCACTTCTCCAGGGGCTCTTCCCAACCCAGGGATCGAATACATGTCTCCTGCTTGGCAAGCAGATTCTTTACCACTGCACCACCTGGGAAGCCCACAGTCCCCCCCAAATATTGTAACTCACAGTTCTCACATTGTGTGTTTGTATTTCAATCATCACACATTTATTTGCCAAGTTCTGTTAATTCCACTGTTTTAATACCGTAGGGATTTAATACTTCCTGTTTAGCCCCACTGCTGCTACTTTAGGTTAAACTCTGTCATCTTTCATACGTTCTTCTAACTCGTTTCCAACCGTCTTTAAAGCATATGTTGTTATTCATATGATCACTTAAATACTGCTCTCACCCTCCAGAATAATTTATTTCCTTAATTTCCTGATAGCAAAAAAGAGATGCCTATTGCTGATGTTTTGTAAGTAAAAAAAGAATAAATATTATCTTTATTGTAGTTCTTTTTCAAGGAATAGCTACTCTAGCATTTTAGTGTATAAGATCTCATTTATTGTATAGGATTACATTTTCATATGTAGGACTTCTATTTATTTTCCAAATAGTAGTTCACTTGTTTTAACAAATATTAACATATTAAAATATGGTTTGAAAATAGATCTTTTCACCCTTAAAAAGTATCATATGTATGTATGTTAGTCGTTCAGTCATGTACGATTCTTTGCAGCCTCATGGACCATAGCTTGCCAGGCTCCTCTGTTCATGGAATTCTCCAGTCAAGAATACTGGAGTGGATTGCCATTCCCTTTTCCAAGGGATCTTCCCAACCCAGGGATTGAACCTGGGTCTTCCAAATTTTGGACAGATGATTTACCATCTGAGCCATCAGGGATATACAAGTTTTCATATCAAGATTTATGATACTGTATTTTCTATTAATTTATAAATTAATATAATGAAATTATTATATATATATAATGAAATATATATAATATAATGAAATTATATATATAATGAAACTGTATATAATGAAATTATTTTATCACTATTGTTGAATACTGATGGAGATTTAGTTTTTTTTATTACTATTAGAAATTATTCTATGGTGAATGTAGTATTTTTTAAGTCTTTTTTGTATAATTATGATTGTTTCTTTAGAAATATTTGTAGAAGCAGAATTGCTGGGACACATATATGTTCTTGACACATTTTTTTGGATGTCTGACACATTTTTAACAAAATTCCCTTTAGAGAGTGCTCTATCTGTTTAAATTCCCAGCAGCTTTCTGGATTTTGTCCATTTTTCCACTGAATTTCATCATAATAAATATTTTAACAACTTGTTAGGCAAAGATGGCATCTCATTGTTTTAACTGCATGTTTGTCATTAGTTAAACACTAAATACTTTCTTGTTCACTGAATTGCCAGTCACATTCTTAGCTCATTTTTATCTTGATAATTATTTCTTTAAAAATTTATGCACATTTTATATATTCCAAAGCTGTTATCATTTTGTCATACAGTACTGATTTCTTTCCTCAGTATTTACCCTTTAAATACAAATTACTCATTGACTTTCTTTTGTACCATTTCCTTATTCTTGATGTTAATCCATGTCTCTTTTTGACCTGCAGGTAGTTGGTATATACAAAAACTAATACTGCCCTCACAAAAGGACTTTGTAATAACTAATTACATAGTTTTATGAATTCCTTAGTCAAGGAAGAAGGCAAATATTATATTTTTAAATCATGTTTGTATCTCAATGATAAACCAGATCACTTGCACACCTGTGTGCCCAGTAGGTGTTGAATTGGAGTACCGTAATTCCTGCACACCTATCCTGTAGACCCCTGCAAAACTGCATTTTCCACCCCATGCTCCAGCATGAAGAACCATTAGCTATTTTCTGGGTCTTACTCAAGAGCTTTTTTAGTGTTGTTTTATAGTTAAGAGCCAAGGTTATGCAGATAGCCAATCCTGAGTTTGAGTTCAGGCTTGACCCTACCAACTTCCTAGTTGTGTAACCTTGATGAAAGCCTCAGATTGCCCATCTGTAAAATGGATCATTATGGTATCTATCACACTGAAACCACAATCACAGAAAACTAGTCAATCTAATCACACTAGTATCACAGCCTTGTCTAACTCAATGAAACTAAGCTATGCCCTGTGGGGCCACCCAACACAGGTGGGTCATGGTGGAGAGATCTGACAGAATGTGGTCCACTGGAGAAGAGAATGGCAAACCACTTCAGTATTCTTGCCTTGAGAACCCCATGAACAGTATGAAAAGGCAAAATGATAGGGTACTGAAAGAGGAACTCCCCAGGTTGGTAGGTGCCCAATATGCTACTGGAGATCAGTGGAGAAATAACTCCAGAAAGAATGAAGGGATGGAGCCAAAACAAAAACAATACCCAGTTGTGGATGTGACTGGTGATAGAAGCAAGGTCCAATGCTGTAAAGAGCAATGTTGCATAGGAACCTGGAATGTTGGCAAGAGTAAATGTTGACATTCTAGGAATCAGCGAACTAAAATGGACTGGAATGGGTGAATTTAACTCAGATAACCATTATATCTACTACAGTGGGCAGGAATCCCTTAGAAGAAATGGAGTAGCCATCATGGTCAACAAAAGAGTCTCAAATGCAGTACTTGGATACAATCTTAAAAACGACAGAATGTTCTCTGTTCATTTCCAAGGCAAACCATTCAATATCACAGTAATCCAAGTCTATATCCCAACAAGTAACGCTGAAGAAGCTGATGTTGAACAGTTCTATGAAGACCTACAAGACCTTTTAGAACTAACACCCAAAAAAGATGTCCTTTTCATTATAGGGGACTGCAACGCAAAAGAAGGAAGTCAAGAAACACCTGGAGTCACAGGCAAATTTGGCCTTGGAGTAAAGAATGAAGCAGGACAAAGGCTAATAGAGTTTTGCCAAGAGAATGCACTGGTCATAGGAAACACCCTCTTCCAACAACACAAGAGAAGACTCTACACATGGACTTCACCAGATGGTCAACACCAAAATCAGATTGATTATAATCTCTGGAGCCGAGGAGGAGCCAAGATGGCGGAGGAGTAGGACGGGGAGAACACTTTCTCCCCCACAAATTCATCAAAAGAGCATTTAAACGTCGAGTAAATTCCATAAAACAACTTCTGAATGCCGGCAGAGGACATCAGGCACCCAGAAAAGCAGCCCAACTCTTCGAAAGGAGGTAGGAAAAAATATAAAAGACAAAAAAAGAGACAAAAGAGGGAGGGACGGAGTTCCGTCCCGGGAAGGGAGTCTTAAAAAGAGAGAAGTTTCCAAACACCAGGAAACCCTCTCACTGCCGAATCTGTGCCGAGCTTTGGAAGCACAGAGGGCAACATAAAAGGGAGGGGAAAAAAAAAATAAACAATTAAAAATCGCGGATTGTGAGCCCTACGGTAACTCCCCCAGCGGAGAAGCAGCGCAGACGCCTGCACACGGCATTAGCAAGCAGGGGCTGGGCAGGGAAGTGCGGCACGGGCTGTGTCCCTTAGAGTAAGAATCCGGCCGAATGTCCTGAGCGCTATCTGAGCGAAATAATTTGGGCTAGCAAACCAGACTGTGGGATATCTACCACGCGAAAAGCCAGCCCTAACCTAAGACACCGCCAGGCCCGCGCACAGAACAAAGGACTGAACAGAGATAGCCGGCTGCAGACCTTCCCCCTCCGGTGACAGGCAGCCAGAGCCGGAAGGGGGCAATCGCAGCCCCAGAGAGACACTATCTATAAAACTGTAAGCAGGCTTCTTTGCTAACTAAAACTTCTTGGGGGTCTGGACGGTCAACATCTGCCTGAGAAGGTGCGCCGGTTTTACACCCAGATAACCGAGTGGCGGGGAGGCGATAAGTCGCAGCATTGGCGCCCGCCAAGCACCTCATCGCCTGAGCTGCTCGACCTGGGAAGAACACAAAACGCAGGCCCAACCGAGTCTGCGCCTCTGAGGACTACCCGAGTGCCTGAACCTGAGCGGCTTGGACCTGGGAGCTCAGTCCAGGGCCGGCCTCTGATTGTTCCCGGCGGAACAACCTAGAGCCCAAGCAGTGTGGGCAGGGAGGTTACACGCGCCGTGAGCGGGGGCAGACCCAGTGTGGCCGAGGCACTGCGAGCGCACGCCAGTGTTATCTGTTTGCAGCATCCCTCCCTCCCTCCCCACAGCGCGGCTGAACAAGTGAGCCTAAATTAAAAAAAAAAAAAAAAAAAAAAAATAGGGTCCTCCACCGTCCCCTTTGTGTCAGGGCGGGAACCAGACACTGAAGAGACCAGCAAACAGAAGAAGCTATAACAGAGGGAAACGCCTTGGAAGCTACAGGCCATAGATTAAAACCCTGTGGTTACTACGGATTACATAGGAAGGGGCCTATAGATCTTGAGAAATATAAGTCGGACTAAGGAACTGCCAAAAATGAACTGAACCCACAATACTCACAACAAAACCAGAGAAAGACCTAGATATATTTTTACTATTTTTACGATCAATCTTTCTCTCTTTTTTTTTTTAATTAAAATAAAAAAATTTTTTTTTAAGTCCTCTATTGTCCTTTAATTTTCACTTTTATAACTATTACTTTGCAAAAAAAAAAAAAAAGACCCTATTTTTTTTTTTTTCTTCTTCAGCAAACTTCATATATATATTTTATAATTTTTTGACCGTGGTTTTTTTTTTTTTTTTCTTTTTTCTTTTTCTTCTTTTCTTTAACATTGCATTTTTGAAATTCCAAACTCTACTCTAGATTTTTAATTTTAGCCTTTTGATATATGTTATCAATTTTGTACCTATAGTTTTTTTCATAATTGCTGTGACTTTTTTTTCCCTCTGTTTCTTTCTCTTCTTCTTTTATATAACATCGTATATCTGCAATTCCAAACTCTACTCAAGATTTTTAATTTATGCTTTTTGGTATTTGATATCAATTTTGTACCTGTATTTTCTTTATAATTTTTGCGACATTGTTTTTGTTGGTTTGTTTGTTTTCTCTCTTTATTTCTCTTCTTCTTTTTTTTTTTTTTTTTAACGTTGTATTTTTGAAATTCCAAACTCTACTCTAGATTTTTAATTTTTGCTGTTTGGTATTAGTTATCAATTTTGTACCTGTAGTTTCTTTATTACTTTCACGACCTTGTTTGTTTTTCTTTGTTCGTTTTTTCTCTCTTTCTTTTCCTTCTCCTTTTCATTAACATCGCATTTTTGAAATTCCAAACTCTACTCTAGATTTCTAATTTTTGTTTTTATGTATTTGTTACCAATTTTGTACCTTTAAGAACCCAATCTTCAGGACCCATTTTTCACTAGTGTACGAGATTACTGGCTTGAATGCTCTCTCTCCCTTTGGACTCTCCATTTTCTCCACCAGGTCACCTGTATCTCCTCCCTAACCCCTCTCTACTCTACCCAACTCTGTGAATTTCTGTGTGTTCCAGACGGTGGAGAACACTTAAGGAACTGATTACTGGCTGGATCTGTCTCCCGCCTTTTCATTTCCCCCTTTTATCCTTCTGGCCACCTCTGTCTCCTGCCTCCTTCTTCTCTTCCCTGTATAACTCCATGAACATCTCTGAGTGGTCCAGTTGTGGAGTGCACATAAGGAAGTGACTACTGGCTAGCCCACTCTCTCCACTATTGATTCCACCTCATCTCATTTGGGTCACCTCTAACTCCCTCCTCCCTCTTCTCTTCTCCATGTAACGCTGTGAACCTCTCTGAGTGACCCTCACAGTAGAGAAACTTTTCATCTTTAACGTAGATGTTTTAACATCTTTAACGTACATCTTTAACGTAGATCTTTAACGTAGATCTTTTATCAGCGGTGCTGTATAGAAGGAGAAGTTTTGAAACTACTGTAAATTAAGACCGATAACTGGAAGTAGGAGGCTTAAGTCCAATCCCTGACTCCAGGGAACTCCTGACTCCAAGGAACATTAATTGACAGGAGCTCATCAAACGCCTCCATACTGACACTGAAACCAAGCACCACACAAGGGCCAACAAGTTCCAGGGAAAGACATAACAAGCAAATTCTCCAGCAACAAAGGAACACAGCCCTGAGCTTCAAGATACAGGCTGCCCAAACTCACCCCAAAACCATAGACATCTCATAACTCATTACTGGACATTTCATTACACTCCAGAGAGAAGAAATACAGCTCCATCCACCAGAACATCAACACAAGCTTCCCTAACCAGGAAACCTTGACAAGCCACCTGTACAAACCCACACACAGCGAGGAAACGCCACAATAAAGAGAACTCCACAAACTGCCAGAATACAGAAAGGACACCCCAAACTCAGCAATTTAAACAAGATGAAGAGACAGAGGAATAGCCAGCAGATAAAGGAACAGGATAAATGCCCACCAAACCAAACAAAAGAGGAAGAGATAGGGAATCTACCTGATAAAGAATTCCGAATAATGATAGTGAAATTGATCCAAAATCTTGAAATTAAAATGGAATCACAGATAAATAGCCTGGAGGCAAGGATTGAGAAGATGCAAGAAAGGTTTAACAAGGACTTAGAAGAAATAAAAAAGAGTCAATATATAATGAATAATGCAATAAGTGAAATTAAAAACACTCTGGAGGCAACAAATAGTAGAATAACAGAGGCAGAAGATAGGATTAGTGAATTAGAAGATAGAATGGTAGAAATAAATGAATCAGAGAGGACAAAAGAAAAACGAATTAAAAGAAATGAGGACAATCTCAGAGACCTCCAGGACAATATTAAACGCTACAACATTCGAATCATAGGGGTCCCAGAAGAAGAAGACAAAAAGAAAGACCATGAGAAAATACTTGAGGAGATAATAGTTGAAAACTTCCCTAAAATGGGGAAGGAAATAATCACCCAAGTCCAAGAAACCCAGAGAGTCCCAAACAGGATAAACCCAAGGCGAAACACCCCAAGACACATAGTAATCAAATTAACAAAGATCAAACACAAAGAACAAATATTAAAAGCAGCAAGGGAAAAACAACAAATAACACATAAGGGAATTCCCATAAGGATAACAGCTGATCTTTCAATAGAAACTCTTCAAGCCAGGAGGGAATGGCAAGACATACTTAAAATGATGAAAGAAAATAACCTACAGCCCAGATTATTGTACCCAGCAAGGATCTCACTCAAGTATGAAGGAGAAATCAAAAGCTTTTCAGACAAGCAAAAGCTGAGAGAATTCTGCACCACCAAACCAGCTCTCCAACAAATACTAAAGGATATTCTCTAGACAGGAAACACAAAAATTGTGTATAAATTCGAACCCAAAACAATAAAGTAAATGGCAACGGGGTCATACTTATCAGTAATTACCTTAAATGTAAATGGGTTGAATGCCCCAACCAAAAGACAAAGACTGGCTGAATGGATACAAAAACAAGACCCCTGCATATGTTGTCTACAAGAGACCCACCTCAAAACAGGGGACACATACAGACTGAAAGTGAAGGGCTGGAAAAAGATTTTCCATGCGAATAGGGACCAAAAGAAAGCAGGAGTAGCAATACTCATATCAGATAAAATAGACTTTAAAACAAAGACTGTGAAAAGAGACAAAGATGGTCACTACATAATGATCAAAGGATCAATCCAAGAAGAAGATATAACAATTATAAATATATATGCACCCAACACGGGAGCACCGCAGTATGTAAGACAAATGCTAACAAGTATGAAAGAAGAAATTAACAATAACACAATAATAGTGGGAGACTTTAATACCCCACTCACACCTATGGATAGATCAACTAAACAGAAAATTAACAAGGAAACACAAACTTTAAACGATACAATAGACCAGTTAGACCTAATTGATATCTATAGGACATTTCATCCCAAAACAATGAATTTCACCTTCTTCTCAAGCGCACATGGAACCTTCTCCAGGATAGATCACATCCTGGGCCATAAAGCTAGCCTTGGTAAATTCAAAAAAATAGAAATCATTCCAAGCATCTTTTCTGACCACAATGCAGTAAGATTAGATCTCAATTACAGGAGAAAAACTATTAAAAACTCCAACATATGGAGGCTGAACAACACGCTGCTGAATAACCAACAAATCACAGAAGAAATCAAAAAAGAAATCAAAATTTGCATAGAAACGAATGAAAATGAAAATACAACAACCCAAAACCTGTGGGACACGGTAAAAGCAGTCCTAAGGGGAAAGTTCATAGCAATACAGGCACACCTCAAGAAACAAGAAAAAAGTCAAATAAATAACCTAACTCTACACCTAAAGCAACTAGAAAAGGAAGAAATGAAGAACCCCAGGGTTAGTAGAAGGAAAGAAATCTTAAAAATTAGAGCAGAAATAAATGCAAAAGAAACAAAAGAGACCATAGCAAAAATCAACAAAACCAAAAGCTGGTTCTTTGAAAGGATAAATAAAATTGACAAACCATTAGCCAGACTCATCAAGAAACAAAGGGAGAAAAATCAAATCAATAAAATCAGAAATGAAAATGGAGAGATCACAACAGACAACACAGAAATACAAAGGATCATAAGAGACTACTATCAACAATTATATGCCAATAAAATGGACAACGAGGAAGAAATGGACAAATTCTTAGAAAAGTACAACTTTCCAAAACTCGATCAGGAAGAAATAGAAAATCTTAACAGACCCATCACAAGCACGGAAATTGAAACTGTAATAAAAAATCTTCCAGCAAACAAAAGCCCAGGTCCAGACGGCTTCACAGCTGAATTCTACCAAAAATTTAGAGAAGAGCTAACACCTATCCTGCTCAAACTCTTCCAGAAAATTGCAGAGGATGGTAAACTTCCAAACTCATTCTATGAGGCCACCATCACCCTAATACCAAAACCTGACAAAGATCCCACAAAAAAAGAAAACTACAGGCCAATATCACTGATGAACATAGATGCAAAAATCCTTAACAAAATTCTAGCAATCAGAATCCAACAACACATTAAAAAGATCATACACCATGACCAAGTGGGCTTTATCCCAGGGATGCAAGGATTCTTCAATATCCGCAAATCAATCAATGTAATACACCACATTAACAAATTGAAAAATAAAAACCATATGATTATCTCAATAGATGCAGAGAAAGCCTTTGACAAAATTCAACATCCATTTATGATCAAAACTCTCCAGAAAGCAGGAATAGAAGGAACATACCTCAACATAATCAAAGCTATATATGACAAACCCACAGCAAACATTATCCTCAATGGTGAAAAATTGAAAGCATTTCCTCTAAAGTCAGGAACAAGACAAGGGTGCCCACTTTCACCATTACTATTCAACATAGTTTTGGAAGTTTTGGCCACAGCAATCAGAGCAGAAAAAGAAATAAAAGGAATCCAAATTGGAAAAGAAGAAGTAAAGCTCTCACTGTTTGCAGATGACATGATCCTCTACATAGAAAACCCTAAAGACTCCACCAGAAAATTACTAGAACTAATCAATGACTATAGTAAAGTTGAAGGATATAAAATCAACACACAGAAATCCCTTGCATTCCTATACACTAATAATGAGAAAACAGAAAGAGAAATTAAGGAAACAATTCCATTCACCATTGCAACGGAAAGAATAAAATACTTAGGAATATATCTACCTAAAGAGTCTAAAGACCTATATATAGAAAACTATAAAACACTGGTGAAAGAAATCAAAGAGGACACTAACAGATGGAGAAATATACCATGTTCATGGATTGGAAGAATCAATGTAGTGAAAATGAGTATACTACCCAAAGCAATCTATAGATTCAATGCAATCCCTATCAAGCTACCAACAGCATTCTTCACAGAGCTAGAACAAATAATTTCACAATTTGTATGGAAAAACAAAAAACCTCGAATAGCCAAAGCGATCTTGAGAAAGAAGAATGGAACTGGAGGAATCAACCTACCTGACTTCAGGCTCTACTACAAAGCCACAGTTATCAAGACAGTATGGTACTGGCACAAAGACAGAAATATAGATCAATGGAACAAAATAGAAAGCCCAGAGATAAATCCACGCACATATGGACACCTTATCTTTGACAAAGGAGGCAAGAATATACAATGGATTAAAGACAATCTCTTTAACAAGTGGTGCTGGGAACTCTGGTCAACCACTTTAAAAGAATGAGGGATGGAATGGGGAGGGAGGAGGGAGGAGGGTTCAGGATGGGGAACACATGTATACCTGTGGCGGATTCATTTTGATATTTGGCAAATCTAATACAGTTATGTAAAGTTTAAAAATAAAATAAAATTAAAAAAAAAAAAAAGAAAAAAAAAAAAAAAAAAGAATTAAACTAGAACACTTTCTAACACCATACACAAAAATAAACTCAAAATGGATTAAAGATCTAAACGTAAGACTAGAAACTATAAAACTCCTAGAGGAGAACATAGGCAAAACACTCTCTGACATACATCACAGCAGGATCCTCTATGACCCACCTCCCAGAATATTGGAAATAAAAGCAAAAATAAACAAATGGGACCTAATTAACCTTAAAAGCTTCTGCACATCAAAGGAAACTATTAGCAAGGTGAAAAGACAGCCTTCAGAATGGGAGAAGATAATAGCAAATGAAGCAACTGACAAACAACTAATCTCGAGAATATACAAGCAACTCCTACAGCTCAACTCCAGAAAAATAAATGACCCAATCAAAAAATGGGCCAAAGAACTAAATAGACATTTCTCCAAAGAAGACATACAGATGGCTAACAAACACATGAAAAGATGCTCAACATCACTCATTATCAGAGAAATGCAAATCAAAACCACTATGAGGTACCATTTCACACCAGTCAGAATGGCTGCGATCCAAAAGTCTACAAGTAATAAATGCTGGAGAGGGTGTGGAGAAAAGGGAACCCTCTTACACTGTTGGTGGGAATGCAAACTAGTACAGCCACTATGGAGAACAGTGTGGAGATTCCTTAAAAAACTGGAAATAGACATGCCTTATGATCCAGCAATCCCACTGCTGGGCATACACACTGAGAAAACCAGAAGGGAAAGAGACACGAGTACCCCAATGTTCATCGCAGCACTGTTTATAATAGCCAGGACATGGAAGCAACCTAGATGTCCATCAGCAGATGAATGGATAAGAAAGCTGTGGTACATATACACAATGGAGTATTATTCAGCCATTAAAAAGAATACATTTGAATCAGTTCTAATGAGGTGGATGAAACTGGAGCCTATTATACAGAGTGAAGTAAGCCAGAAAGAAAAACACCAATACAGTATACTAACGCATATATACGGAATTTAGAAAGATGGTAACAATAACCCTGTGTACGAGACAGCAAAAGAGACACTGATGTATAGAACAGTCTTATGGACTCTGTGGGAAAGGGAGAGGGTGGGAAGATTTGGGAGAATGGCATTGAAACATGTAAAATATCATGTATGAAATGAGTTGCCGCCAGGTTCGATGCACGATACTGGATGCTTGGGGCTGGTACACTGGGACAACCCAGAGGGATGGAATGGGGAGGGAGGAGGGAGGAGGGTTCAGGATGGGGAACACATGTAAACCTGTGGCGGATTCATTTTGATATTTGGCAAATCTAATAACAGTTATGTAAAGTTTAAAAATAAAATAAAATTAAAAAAAAAAAATCTCTGGAGCCAAAGATGGAGAAGCTCTACAAAGTCAGCAAAAACAAGACTGGGAGCTGACTGTGGCTCAGATCATGAACTCCTTATTGTCAAATTCAGACTGAAATTGAAGAAGGTAGGGAAAACCACTAGACCATTCAGGTATGACCTAAATCAAATCCTTTATGATTATACAGTGGAAGTGAGAAATAGATTTAAGGGACTAGATCTAATAGATAGAATGCCTGATGAACTATGGATGGAGGTTCGTGACATTGTACAGGAGACAGGGATCAAGATCATCCCCATGGAAAAGAAATGCAAACAAGCAAAATGACTGGCTGGGGAGGCCTTACAAATAGCTGCAAAAAGAAGAGAAGCAAAAGCAAAGGAGAAAAGGAAAGATATAAGCATCTGAATGCAGAGTTTCAAAGAATAGCAAGAAGAGATAAGAAAGCCTTCCTCAGCGATCAATGCAAAGAAATAGAGGAAAACAACAGAATGGGATAGACTAGAGATCTCTTCATAAAAATTAGAGATACCAAGGGAACATTTCATGCAAAGATGGGCTCGATAAAGGACAGAAATGGTATGGACCTAACAGAAGCAGAAGATATTAAGAAGAAGTGGCAAGAAAACACAGAAGAACTGTACAAAAAAGATCTTCATGACCCAGATAATAATGATGGTGTGATCACTCACCTAGAGCCAGACATCCTGGAATGTGAAGTCAAGTGGGCCTTAGAAAGCATCACTGCGAACAAAGCTGGTGGAGGTGATGGAATTGTAGTTGAGCTATTTCAAATCCTGAAAGAGGATGCTGTGAAAGGGCTGCACTCAATATGCCAGCAAATTTGGAAAACTCAGCAATGGCCACAGGACTGAAAAAGTTCAGTTTTCATTCAAATCCCAAAGAAAGGCAATTCCAAAGAATGCTCAAACTGCCACACAATTGTACTCATCTCACCTGCTAGTAAAGTAATGTTCAAAATTCTCCAAGCCAGGCTTCAGCAATATATGAACCATGAACTTCCAGATGTTCAAGCTGGTTTTAGAAAAGGCAGAGGAACCAGAGATCAAATTGCCAACATCTGCTGGATCATGCAAAAAGCAAGAGAGTTCCAGAAAAACATCTATTTCTGCTTTATTGACTATGTCAAAGCCTTTGACTGTGTGGGTCACAATAAACTGTAGAAAATTCTGAAAGAGATGAAAATACCAGACCACCTGACCCATCTCTTGAGAAACCTGTATGCATGTCAGAAGCAACAGTTGGAACTGGCCACGGAACAACAGACTGGTTCCAAATAGGAAAAGGTATACGTCAAGGCTGTATATTGTCACCCTGCTTATTTAACTTATATGCAGAATACATCGTGAGAAACGCTGGGCTGGAAGAAGCACAAGCTGGAATCAAGATTGCAGGGATAAATATCAATAACCTCGGATATGCAGATGACACCATCCTTATGGCAGAAAGTGAAGAGGAACTAAAAAGCCTCTTGATAAAAGAGAAAGAGGAGAGTGAAAAATTTGGCTTAAAGCTCAACATTCAGAAAACAAAGATCATGGCATCTGGTCCCATCACTTCATGGGAAACAGTGGAAACAGTGTCAGACTTTATTTTTTTGGGCTCCAAAATCACTGCAGTTGGTGATTGCAGCCATGAAATTAAAAGACGCTTACTCCTTGGAAGGAAAGTTATGACCAACCTAGATAGCATATTGAAAAGCAGAGACATTACTTTGCCAACAAAGGTCCGTCTAATCAAGGCTATGGTTTCGCCAGTGGTCATGTATGGATGTGAGAGTTGGACTGTGAAGAAGGCTGAGCACTGAAGAATTTGAACTGTGGTGTTGGAGAAGACTCTTGAGAGTCCCTTGGACTGCGAGGAGATCTAACCAGTCCATTCTGAAGGAGATTAGCCCTGGGAGTTCTTTGGAAGGAATGATGCTAAAGTTGAAACTCCAGTACTTTGGCCACCTCATGCAAAGAGTTGACTCATTGGAAAAGACTCTGATGCTGGGAGGTATTGTGGGCAGGAGGAGAAGGGGACGACAGAGGATGAGATGGTTGGATGGCATCACTGACTCGATGGACGTGAGTCTGGGTGAACTCCGGGAGTTGGTGATGGACAGGGAGGCCTGCCATGCTGCAATTCATGGGGTCGCAAAGAGTCAGACAAGACTGAGTGACTAAACTGAACTCAACTTATGATATCTGTCTCTTTGATATGTTATGAGACTTAGATGTTTACCTAATTTGAGACAGGGGCATCATTAGCACTTGATAGATGATTACTATTATTTTAATATTATCATTGCAATCAAAGTTAGGTACTTCAGATGAATTGTAATAATGTAACTGTTAGAGTTTGAATTATTACTTATTGCATCATTAACTTATTAAGTGTTTTCTGTGTTCCCTCTACAGAGAAATAAGAACAGATATCCAAGTCTTTAAGGATTTATTTTTATTTTATTTTTTTTCAGGTCAACAACTTTTTTTTTTAACTCATCTTGTTTATTCTTTATTTTTTTAATTTTATTTTAATTTTTAACTTTACAACATTGTATTGGTTTTGCCATATATCAAAATGAATTCGCCACATATATTTTTAAGATAAATTATGTAGGAATACATGAAAAAAATTTGAATGAAATACATATTCCTTTAGCTATTAGAAATAATATTAAGAATATTCTGCTTATTAAAGTAGTCATATCAGTCCTGATAGGCTATTATTCTTAAATAGTAAGCAAATTCCAGATATGTACATATCCTTCAATTTCCTTTAGATAATAACTAACTCTAATTAACCTACACAAATCTTGGCAAGTTTCCTATCTTAATAAACCCAGGTAAATGAATTTTAATAAAATAATATAAAAACACTAAAAAATCTATTATGTTTATATTAACAAGAAAAAAGAATAAAATAATTTTGTTGTAACTGGGAACAAAGAAAGGAGAATAATCCGTCTTAAAAATCATTCACAGTTAACATTGCACAATAAAGGAAAATCACCCACAAGATATTTTCAAGAGTATTCATGGTGGAATAGCAATGACAGTGGCAATAGGTGTCTCAAAAGAAATAAAATGTTGTCAATCTTTCGGTACTTATAGAAACACAATGCGGAAATATAAATGCCAGGAGAGAAATAACGCGATAGCAGGAGAGAAATATTAGTATTTTCTTTCTTAAGATTGTGTTATGTTTTCAAATTTGGTCTTTAGGGAACTTTAGGACAATAGTTATTGTGGTACATTAAGAAGAGGTAAGTTTTGTTTTTTCTATCAAATAAGTATATGCAGTTGACATACATGAGAATAGACTTTTTAAATTATTTTACTGAGCCCCCTAAATAAAGAATTGAAGAAAGTATTTTAAAATTTAGTCTTTTATGGAAATGTTATAATTGTCATACTCAAACACTCTGTGATTTTGAAATGTATTTAAACAGCATGCTAATATTGTTCTGACTCAAAAAAATTACTTTTTGCAAAAAATTTATTGTTTAAATTGTGATCAGTCCTACTAAGCTTTGTCACAAATAAGATAACTTGTGTTGCCCAAGATTTTCTTGATTTCAGAACTGAAAGTCCCATGTGTGGCGAGCAGCCTCAGTCTGAACAGACTGAGATAGTTGGTCACCCTAGTTACAGGTCACTTAAATACACATTGCCATATATACACAAAATACAAAGTCAAACTAAGAATAAGACTGTTAGTACAACACAAAATTTTAAATTCACCTTTAAGTGAGCAAAATTGATTATGAACAGTGTATTTGCACAGTCTGATTAAAAGCAAAGAAAGAAATGCTGCTTAATATAGATGAACAATGATCAAAATTTATCTTAATAAGATACTTACTTTTGTAAAAATTCTTCATGGCCACATATACTTAAGAGATGATCTCTGGGGAATAACTGGTCATTCGTGCAAAAATGTAGAATTTCTGCAATTAGGTCTTTGACAAGATAATTAGCTAAAAACAGGATTGAATAATAAAATGTTAATAAGAGCTTATTATATATTGGCTAAGTAAAAGATTTTGAGCACAAAAAATGATGCATGCATTATGAACTGTTATAACTGTCTAGCTCCATCAAGAGGAATTAAAATGAGATACGTCACACTTACTGATCTGATTATATTTGGAGATTTTTTTTTAAAGTATTCTCTGCATTTTCTTTGATCACTCTGTCTTCATATAATCTAACAGAGCTAGGTATTTCATTTCTCATTCTGAAAACTTTGGTAATGGTAGCTTCTGCATAAAACAAAAAAAATGTTCTGCTGTGGTTATCCTTAGAGATTTGAGAGATGCCAAAGAGATTACAGAGTGAATGCTAGGTGGCAAGCCAGGAGTCTAACCCAAATATGGCAGCTTCTAAAGCTGGTGCTCTTAATAATTCTGAGTGTTCACACCTTATCATTCTTCCTTTCCTGTATAGAATCACCCCAGATTCTGTCTTGGACAGCATTATAATAATGTTGAAGGACATGCACTCTTTTTCTTCACCTTCCCTAGGACTCAAAAGTGTCAGCATATTATAGGGTAAAAACCCTTTGCCGTCTCATATTCACATTCTACAATATCCCCCAATAGTGACACACATATACCATTTAATTATGTTTGCTTATGAAATATTTTCTATTTATAGATGATAAAGAGGGATTCATTTATTATCATATATAATAATAGTTAGCAATTATGGACAGAGGAACCTGTTGGGCTACAATCCATGGGCCCACAGAGAGTTGGACATGACTGAGGGGACCAAGCACACATAGCCAAAAATGCTTTCAATGTGATCTTGAATGAAAGTAGGTACAACAGATTGTATTGATGATCCTTATTGAAGATTTGAACAGCATACTGCAAATCCTCAATTGCACATACTCAAGGCTGTATATTGTTACCCTGCTTATATAACTTATATGAAGAGTACATCATGAGAAACGCTGGGCTGGAAGAAGCACAAGCTGGAATCAAGATTTCCAGGAGAAATATCAATAACCTCAGATATGCAGATGACACCACCCTTATGGCAGAAAGTGAAGAGGAACTAAAAAGCCTCTTGATGAAAGTGAAAGAGGAGAGTGAAAAAGTTGGCTTAAAGTTCAACATTCAGAAAACGAAGATCATGGCATCTGTCCCATCACTTCATGGTAAATAGACGGGGAAACAGTGGAAGCAGTGTCAGACTTTATTTTTTTGGGGCTCCAAAATCACTGCAGATGGTGACTGCAGCCATGAAATTAAAAGACGCCTACTCCTTGGAAGGAAAGTTATGACCAACCTAGATAGCATATTGAAAAGCAGAGACATTACTTTGCCAACAAAGGTCCGTCTAGTCAAGGCTATGTTTTTTCCAGTGGTCATGTATGGATGTGAGAGTTGGACTGTGAAGAGAGCTGAGCACCGAAGAATTAATGCTTTTGAGCTGTGGTGTTGGAGAAGACTCTTGAGAGTCCCTTGGACTGCAAGGAGATCCAACCAGTCCTTTCTAAAGGAGATCGGTCTTGGGATTTCTTTGGAAGGAATGATGCTAAAGCTGAAACTCCAGTACTTTGGACACCTGCTGCGAAGAGTTGACTCATTGGAAAAGAGTCTGATGCTGGGAGGGATTGGTGACAGGAGGAGAAGGGGACGACAGAGGATGAGATGGCTGGATGGCATCATTGACTCGATGGACGTGAGTTTGAGTGAAGTCTGGGAGTTGGTGATGGACAGGGAGGCCTGGAGTGCTGCAATTCATGGGGTCGCAAAGAGTCGGACACGACTGAGTGACTGAACTGAACTGAACTGAAGTTGAGTTTTGCTTATAATTATGTGTTTACATTGATGTGACTTCTTTTACCGCCAAACTATTGGGAAAGGTTTTTGTCACAGACTGGCTAACAAAACATAGTATAAGTGGTGTTATTGAACTTTCCATGAAGAAAAAAAGGAAGCATATAATGCTGGATTTAAAAGTGTATTTTATGGGAGATCAAGCTTTTATCAATAAAATGTTTAGAGAAACAAATGGTAGCGATCATCAAGGAATTAGAGATTATAGAAATGCCCGGACATAAGAGAGAGTATCTTATATGTGCTACTGCTTGGTAATATTGACTGAAATATTATGAATTGAAGCTAGAGGAAAATATAGCCACAAGCAAAATCAAGACTGGAAAGGCTTTGAAAAGAAGGGGAGAGCAATGCCAATGTAAAATGGCAGGGAAATATTTCCAAAGACTCCAGTTTATTTTAATTAATTTGACTTTCCCATTCCCAAGACTGTATGGCCTATGCTATTTTGTAGTATGTATGAATTCATTATTTCACTACAGTCAGTTCTTGCAGTTTACATGAAGGACTCCACAAGCTAGTTTCTAACTGTTACTCCTCTTCTGTGCTTTGGTGTCATGTCTTCTACTACTCATGTTACTCTTTGGATGTCTCATTATCACTTCAAATTCAGCATGTCTGTATCTGAAATTACCATTTTTTCTCCTTGAAGCCAAATAGTTAAGTGTCTGTAAGTTAAACTTTTCATCCATATTGTAAGCCAACAAGTACCATGGTTTACTTTAAGGAGATTTTATACCTGTATCTTCAATTTGGCGGCTAATATGATCCTTTTCCCAGTTTCTCATAGTTGCCAACTTCATACAACCCTTCTCAATCTGTTGACCATATTGCCTACCATATTGAAAAGGCAAAGACCCATTCGTGACTTTTTAAATTATGCTACTTTGCGGCTTAAATCTAGTTTTTATGCATCCTTCTCGATCCCTTTACATCTCTTTTGATATAAAAGTATCATGCTTAGTGTTAAGTCATGCCCAATTTTTGCGACCCCATGGACTGCAGCACACCAGGCTTCCCTGTCCTTCACTATCTCCTGGAGTTTGCTCAGACTCATGTCCATTGAGTCGATGATGCCATCCAACCATCTCATCCTCTGTCATTCCCCTTCTTCTTCTATACTCAGTCTTTTCAACATCAGGGTCTTTTCCAGAGAGCTGGAGTATCATTGCTTTTTATTAAATCTAACTTATTCACATATGATTCTTCCATCACTGGTTTCTAGTTCCATCAATTTAAAGCCCTTCTCTTATGTAATATTCCCCACTCTAAAGATGCTTTTGTCTTTTCTTTAAAATAATCTTTTTCTATTTAATATTCTAATAAAATCACTCCTCTTCCATTATATTTCCTTAAGAATAGTATCTTATTTATTTATTTAATTTATGCCTTCTCATTACTGCCAAATTTCTTTAAAGAGTACATAACTGCTGCCAGTAGTTCTCAATTACTCTTTAATCTTTGCAAACTGGCTTCTACCACTTTACAGGTCACAAATGACTTCCTAATACAGTTCCAACTATGTGTCATTTAAATTTAGAAAGTAAAGACACTGGCTTTAGAATAACTTTGGAGTTGGAAAAAAAGACAGGGAATCTTCTTCACTGAATTGATAGCTGAAGATTGTAGAAGCAGAGACAACCTTTTTCAAAACACCTGCTCCTCCAGAAGGATTCTATTTTCTCACTCTGGGGGAAACAGAATTCTCTTTGGATGAGAATCTCTCACTGTCTCCTCCTCTTTCTGTCTAGATTTCGTTACAGCTTCTGTTTTTTACTGGTCATTCTTGAAATGCTCTTCAGATTTTTATTCTTTAGAGTACATCTATATTATTCAGTTCAGTTCAGTTCAGTCGCTCAGTCGTGTCCGACTCTTTGCAACCCCATGAATTGCAGCACGCCAGGCCTCCCTGTCCATCGCCAACTCCTGGAGTTCACCCAAACTCATGTCCGTCAAGTCGGTGATGCCATCCAGCCATCTCATCCTCTGTTTATATTATTGGCAAAGCACTAATATAAAGTAGCGACGGGATCACAGTTTTGGCGTAAAAATTAGTTTAAAATGAAAACATTTTAAATCTTTTCTGTACTTTTCTTATCTGAATAAAGCCAAGTCTCATAATACAGGCGCTATTAATTTCCTTCTGAGAGAGCTTCCTGCAAACTCCAGGAAGGAGACAGACTGCCCATCCACTAGCATAAAAAGATATATAATTATTGTTTTTTCTAGTTGAAGCTTTAAATACCTCCCCCTGCACACATGTTTATATTATGCTGTTATATAAATGTATACCTCTGAGTTTCAGCAGGTCATTAATTATTGAATAACCCCTGCATGACTGTGTAAAGAAACCTTGTCTTTTGCCTTGTTAATCTGTCTATTGTCAATTATGTCACAGTCCTAATCCCACTTCAAATTTAAATGGGCAGAGGAAAAGTTTTTCTCCTAAAAGTAGCATACACTACTCTGTATATTTTCATAAATGTGTCTTGTCTCCCCTCTACTTTTTCCTCCTTCTCCTAATCCATCCCTTCCTGCTCCTCCTTTTTATAAACACTCAGTATCTTTGAGGCCACAGACATCCTCTTACCACTGTACATTTCTAACACTTAACACAATGACCTAATCACTTTACTGAAACTTCTTGTAAAAGTCAAAAATGGTTTCTGGTTTGCCAAATCCAATATTGGAAATTAAATATTATAAACTGGAAGATCAGGAGTGGTCTCCCTAGTTCATAATTCTTTCTTCTTCTTCAGCCACTGAAGTCAACATTACTCAGATATCATTCTGATTGGATCAAGGTGCAACACCGCATTGACCTTGGTGGTCCAATCAGAACCCTGCTTTCAGAAATTGGGAAGTGGATCTGAAAGCAGCTCTTTTGCCCCTTTTCTCTTTGCCCATTTCTGTTCCCCTGTAACTTTGAAAGAACCTAATTAACCTGTTGATTCTTTTCTGAGATTAAAAATAAGATGAAGAATTAAGTAGTTAAAGATTGATTAGTTCTCTAGAGCAACACCCCCCCCCCCCACCCTTAGCGATCCTGCAGACATGTCCCACAGGCAAGATAACATCTGAAGAGAGAGTCAGTCAACCTGCACAGAACAGAGAACAAAGCAGAACCCAGCCTTCTGCCTCCACGATTCACTGAGATTCTTCCCCCACTTGTTTCCCTTCAAAAACTGTCAGGGATGAGCACAATCTTTGGAGTGGCCTTGGGGCATAAGTCCATCTTCTCCACAGATTGCCGGCTTTTCTGATTAATGCACCTTCAATAATTCCTCCTGATTATTGGTTTTTAGCCGTGAGCAGCCAAACCTGAGTTTGGTAACAGATCCAACAGATTGAACTTTCTTTAGAGATTGAACTTTCTTAAGGTAGCTGGCCAAATAACTTTTAAGCTTGAGGCTGGCTTTCCATGTGTTTCAGAAAAGTAAGGGAAATGAGTCAGCAGAAAGTAAGAGAAACCTAAGAAACAGTTTTACAGAGAGGAGATAAGGTGAGAGACATACAGGGATTTTGGACTGCTTGTACATCAGATTTTTCTTCCCAAATGTTTTCTGAATTCCTACTCCTAAATGTTAAAGAAATACCTGTAATCCTTAAAAAATTTTTATTTAACTTATATCAGCAGGAGTTGGTTTCTGTTAGTTTCAAACCAGATAATCCTAATATTCCTACATAATATCATTATGTTTGCAGTCATCTGTACTAACTTGGAGCCTTAGCTAGAGTAAGAAAGAAAAAACAACAACAACAACAAATTCTAGTAATCATAATGAAACTACAGTCCATGGGGTTACAAAGATTTGGACATGACTGAGTGACTAACACTTCTACTTCAATGAAAAAATTGAAATCAACCTTGAGTATTCATTGGAAGGACTGATGCTGAAGCTGAAACTCCAGTAACTTTGGCCATCGGATGTGAAGAGCCAAAAAGACCCTGATGATGGGAAAGATTGAAGACAGGAGGAGAAGGGGACAACAGAGGAGGAGATGGTTGGATGGCATCACCGATTCAATGGATATGATTTTGAGCAAACTCCAGGAGATAGTGAAGGACAGGGAAGCCTGATGTGTTGCCATCCATGGGGTCTCAAAGAGTCAGACATGACTTAGCAACTGAACAACAATAATTTGTCAAGGAACAGCAGTTGATAGGTAGAAACTTAGTAGCAACAAAGGTTATTTGAAGAACAAAATTGTTTTGCAAAAAGGTTGACTGTAACAGTGAAATAAATATTAAAAAACTTAAAGAGATTCTAAAACTTTAGGGAATAAGAATCATCTGGTGAGTTTGATAAGATAGATACCTGGGATCCATCTGCAGAGACTGATTCAGTAGATCTGCTAACTATGCTGGACTGACAGGACTATTACAGTTCTTACTCTGAAGATACAGGCTGTGTATCAATGTCTATTCAATCTCCCAGTTTATTTACTTTTGAATAAAACAGTTGTTTCTAAAGGATAAGAACAGCCATTTCCACTTACATGTAGCCTTTCTCTAGAATCTTTCTGAAATTTAGCTTTTATTTTTAATATGCTAAAAACTTGCTATACTTGCTATTTCATAGTAGGAAAATAAGGTGTCCTGGGGTGAGCTATGGAGAGAGTTCTTTGAAACAATAGCTAAAAAAATGTTAAAAGATTTCCAGCTGTTTTCCTGTTACTTCACTTCAGGACAAAATACTAGCTAATATTGCTTCTCTTAATGACTTCAGACTGTGGGCTCAAGGCTAGGCAGCTCATACCAGCTTTAGGTAGATTTTTATACTTATTTGCAAGATTGCTTACCACATGGGATAAAATGAAGTCCTCTTGTTGAGTTATCAGTAAAAATATTTATATTAAACTTAGTATTAGAAAAGAGCTTATATGGAAATGCTGTAGTCGTGCTCCAAATCTTCCCAGAATTGGAATCCATGTCAGCAGCATGATATGTTTCTCTTATTCTGAAAAATATATGTGAAAAAGTACTTAGGACAAAATTTCAAGAAACTTCTTGAAGGGTTTGCAATAGAAGATTTAATATAGGAAAGTAGCCAGCAGCTGATTCGTGGTACAGTGCTGTTAGCTAGGCTAGCTTAGTAAAGATTACAGTTAAACCAAAAACAACTGTAAATGTCTGGTCTTCAAGTTTTCTCTGGTGCATCTCATTTGAAGCAATTAGGAATATATTGTCCAGCAAAAACGGGAGAGGAATAGTTGCTATTGCTGCCTTCTCTCCCACAAATGCACACACATACTATATTGCATTCCTTTTTGTATCCCATCAGACACACACACACACACACACACACACTATGATAATTCATTTTTGTATCCCACCATCACCCAACACAGTCCATGAACATGAAAGGGGTTCCACAAATGCTTCTAAATGCTTTATTGAATGGAAAGATTTTTGCCAGTGCACACCTACACAGCCAGCCAAGCAGACTTGGAATTTTGTGACAGCATAGAAAGAAATTTCATTAGACCTGCCTGATGGCCAATGCCTGAGAATCCCATGGGGGATAATACCATTTGCCAGGTTTCCAAGAGAAAAGATTTTCCTTGCCTGTCACAAGTTTGCCTCTGATGGACTTTTGTAATAGCCCCTCCCAATTTCCCTTCTCCTTTATGAAAGTTTTCCTCTCCTTTGCTTTACTGGGACTTGCCTGTGGTTTTCCGTAATTACATGTCCCACATTGTAATTTTTTGCTTCTCCCAAATAAACCCATTTTGGTGATGAAAAAGGAATACATTGTCATCATAAAATATGAAAATTCACCCTGAACAGTGACTATTGCTTCATGGACATTTCCTTTGAAGCTTGAACTTGTGCCTTTCTCAAGCCAGAAGTCACTCATTTATTATTTATTCATTTATTGATGGTTAAATTCTCTTGTTTGTGTCAAATCGGTAAGTACAATTCTTGGCAGCTCATTTTCTTTATAATTTGGATTTTACACAAATATTTGGATTTTACATAAATAATTGAGCTCAGAAGTCATTTGTACATTCTGCACAATTACTTGCTGTGTCAAGAGTCAGAGAATTGCAAAATAGTTTCTCCTTGGAGCCAGGAGCCTTGAGTTTGAACCCTGATTCTCTTATTCAGTAGTTTTATGGTCAGAGGCAAGTTATTTGACCAGTTTCTTTGTTTGCACAAATGAGGATATTTATATCTACTTTAAAGTTTTATGCAAGAAAAGGCATATAAAAGACTTTTGTAGAATGTAAAGCAATATATGCGTGTAATATATCATAATTATCATTATATATCATTATAGCTGAATCCCTGTAGAGCTATATTTTTTTGCCCACATGTAGAATATAACATAAAATTTGTGACTAGCTATTTAAAATGTTTTTGATGATGAATATGAAATCTTGGATTATTTTTCATTTTTTGTTAATTTTGAAGAACCCTGAACTTTCTAGTACTTTTCCTGAATGAAAAATTATGCATTCTGTGTAATATATCAGATATATTACATCCTTGACATTCATCCTAACAATTTATGCAGCATTAAAGTAGTATAGGCTCACTGAGGTAGCTCCATCTCTGTACCCTTAAACTCTACCAAAACATCCCTTCCTTAAGGGACCTCACAAGTGGAAAAGTACATGTTCATCCAATGGGCCTGGCATGCATAAGGATCACCTTGTTTTCTGGATTCCATCCCCAAAGTTTTTGACTCAGTAGGTACATGGAGGATTCCCACCCCCACCCCCATTTTTTTCTCCCAGCAGTTTTCCAAATAAGTCAATACTACTACAGTTCAAGAACCACTACTTAGGATAAACATATAGGCCACTCTTCCTTCTTTTACCCTCCATCAAAGGTTTGGACTCCATTTCTGAATTGAGGAGTTTGATGATCTAGCATTCAACCATATGATAAGATACTACTCAATGCATACATGCATGATTTAACCTTCTACCATTTTAGAGAATTACACTTAAAATGTAAATTCATGACTCTTTCTTTTCTAAACCTTCACTGAGCATCTACTGTGGGCCCAAAACTTTGTTTGTGTACTATTGCTCTGGTGACTCAGACAGTAAAGAATTCGCCTGCATTGCAGGAGAAATGGGTTTGATCCCCGGGGTGGAAAATTCCCTGGAGAAGGAAACAGCTGTCCGCTCCAATATTCTGGCCTAGAGAATTCCATGGACAGAGGAGCCTGGCAGGCTACAGTCCATAGGGTTGCAAAGAGTTGGATATAACTGAGCGACTTTGACTGTTGCTCTCTGATGGCCTTTGCCTGCAGCAGCTTAAAACACGGTTTCGGTTCCCGGCCGGAGATTGAAGTCAGGCCATGGCAGTGAGAGTGCTGAATCTTAACCACTAGACCCCCAGTGACCAGTGACCAGTGGCCAGTGACAAGGCCGTGGCCCACAGATGTGTAAAAGTGAATTTTTGCATAGAGATGGAAAGTAGTGAAACAAGTAAAGTGTTTCTTAGGAGGAAAAGAGCACATGTGGATAGGCACATGGATGGGCTAAGAGAAAGTCATGCCCTCACAGGAGTTTGAATCCCTTTTATGGGGTATTTCTTCTGGGTTTCCTTTGGCCATTTATCTTGCTTTCCCTGGTTCTGAGTCTGTATTTGGTTTATCTCAGGGTCCTTCCATGGGTGCAGGCACATCTCTTAGCCAAGATGGATTCTAGCAAATGTGCTATTGGATATTGACATTACCTACTATACCCTGGCACCACCTTCCTTTTTGACCTTGAGGGAGCCTTCCTACACATGTGTAATTGGGGAGATCTCTTTGACATTGAGAATGAGGAATATGGGGTCTTTTATCTCTTAACTGGGTAGGGCTCAATTCCTTTCTTACTCTTATCTTGGAGTATATGTCTACAGGGGACAAACTCTGGCTGCATAGCTTGGGACCCATCTGTCTTCTGTCTCACTATGATATTTTATTGTATCATAAAACTATATTTCTTGAGATATATGGCTTAAAAATATGTAATAATATAAAACCAAATTCCATAAATTAGAGAGCCTCTTGAAGGGTATGTAGCAGGAATGTTAACAGCATTTTTAGGTATGGTTATTTAAATACTAGGAAAAAACACAAATGAAATTGGATATATAAATCCATTCTACTAGGGCTTTCCAGAAAGTCTGGAGACTCTCTTAAGAAACTTGTCTTTCAAATTCAATTTGGTCTGTTTTTGAATGAAAGAGCTTTGGATATTTGGATATCTAAATATTTTTGGAAGTATTTGGACACCAGCACATAGTAGGTCCTCAAAAAAATTGTTGAGTGAACAGTTTGTGTACAAAATAATTATACATAATAAATTCATTTTATATGAGTACATGCCAACAAAAATTATTGAAAACAAAAAAAGTAAATGTGTGAACGTAACCTTTGTCTTCTTTTTTACTACTTTAATATTTATTATTGTTTGGTTGTCTTTTTTTAGTACTCATGGTTACTTTGAAAGAAACTATTGAAAAAAATTCCATCTAAGAGTTTAAAAATGTACCATGAGCTACTGACAAACCATCCCATAAAATATTTTTATGTCACTATTAAGAAGATTTCACCAAAGAATACATACTAAATTCTCTTGGGGGAAAAAAGTTATGGAAGAGACTAATAAGTGTTTTTTGATGGAGCTATACCAAGTATTACCTTGTGATATGAAGAGAGCTATTTCTCATGTTTCGAGAGTAGAAATTATCACGTCTTAAGTTTTATTAAAGTGTCAAGTTCCTGGCAGTGCTTGTCAGGTTGTTACAGTGGGTAGCTTATTCTTGAAAGAGTCAATATTGATATCTTTAAAGATCCTAATTTAGGAATCCAAAGTGCCATTTAAAATTTTCTTCTGTGAACTGGAGCAAGAAATTAATTAAAGATTGAATATGGGTTCATGGATTTGAAATGCTTTTTTTTTTTTTTTTTTGTATGTGTATGCCCTTTGGTCCTTTCAATATGGTAACAAGGTTTTTTAACTTGACCTTGCTTTTCAGTTTTCTTGCTTGTTCTTCGTTTGACTCTCTCTCATGCATGAACTAGTTACTAGGCATTCAGGTAGCTTTTTAAGATAATGATTAAATAAATGGTTCAAATCTTTAACCCCAAATGATCATTCAGCAGGCAGCAGCTATAGGTGATAAATATGTTTACTTATATGTATATTTATTACACTTAAAACTGCCAAAAAATATAAAAATCAAGGTAACTAAAATGAAAGTGCACTAATTTTTCAAAAATTTCAGAAATCTGAGCAAAAGAAGAAATGGCATTATATAAATTTTCATTGATTAATGAAAGATTGGTCTTTAAAAAGGAAGCATCTACCTTTATGAGTTCTTTATTTAGGTTAGCCAAAAGGGGATCTGTGATGTCTTGGTAATATCCCCTAGTGATCAAATTTGTTTTTCAGTGGACAAACACCCATGCATTTGTTCAGTATTCTAGCAGCCCATTCAGGGTAAGATTGAGTTATTAAGCAGAAGGTATTCTCATTGTTCTAAATAGTATATTCCAGGTAAGAAGGATAAATTCATGCTAGTTTGGGACAGAGCCACAGAAGTCAGTCACTTATGTGCTAGTTAAATGAGAAGTTAATTTACCGCAAACCAAGCTATTAGCAAACAGCATGAGCAAGCCCAAAGTTATAAAATATTCATCTTTAGCAGATTTTCAGGGGAAATTTTAATTTTACTGTAAACAACAAAACAACACCATAAGTTGATTAATGAACTACTGTGTAATAAATTTATCCATTTAACTATGTTAAAAATTATAGAGCTTTAACATTCTATATGCAAGATTAGTCAGTTCAGGGATGTTAAAATAGACAAATTCATGCACTGTTCTAGAAATGTCAAAGTTGAATGAAATAGCAGCACTCACTTTTTTACTTTGTTGCAAAAGGATGCCAAACTCATATTACTGCCTTGAGTTACTTCAACCAGCTGAATGGAACAACCTGTCAGCTTAAAATAAAAACTGTTAAAATAGTTTTGTGTGTAGAAAAGGTAAATACAATTCTAAAATTTTTATTTTGTTTTAAAAAGCCATTCTGCTTTTAATTTTATTTTTTAAACTTTACTGAAAAAATACAAATAGAAAAATACATAAATCTGAAATATATTTATATTTGAACTTTGAGGAATATATGCAATTGTGAATATTAATATTTCAATCAAAGTATACATTTCTATCACTTTAGAAAGTTCCCCCATATCTCCTTCTATCAGTCTCAACATGTATTTGGTAACTGTTAATTCACATTTCTGTCACCATAGATTAAGTGTACATGCTCTTGTGTTTCTGTCTTCTTTCGTTTAAATCATACATATTTTAAAATTTATGCTGTCATACATTATCAATAGTTTATCTTTTTTATTTCCTATTAGTAGTCTTTTTAATTACTATTCCACAGTTTGTTTACCCATTTTCTTTTTGATGGACAGGTGTGTTGTTTGTAGTTTGGGAGTATTGTAAAGAAAAATATTAATTTTCATATGCAAGTGTTTTTTGGACATGTGTTTCACTTCTTGTGAATAAGTGCATAAATGACTCAGTCAGAGGGTAGGTATATGATTAACTTTAAAAGAAAAATCTTTGCTTTATGTATTTTGAAGCTGTTACTAGGTACATATGCATTGAAATTTATTATGTCTTCCTGATTGATCCTTTTATTATTATGAAATGACCCTTTTCTTTCTCTAGTAATATCTTGCCTTGAACTGTACTTTTTCTGATATTTGTAATGACACAAGGCTTTGTTTTGCTGGTTGAATGTTAAATATTTTGATTTTTTTACTTTCAAACTATCTGTACCTATGCTTTTCAAATTTGGCTCTTGTCTTTCTTATCTAGTTTGGAGTGGATTTAGTATATTTCTGGATGTGGTTGGGTTTAAGACTGCCATGTTCACACATACTTCTATTCGTTTCTTCTATTTTGTTTTGTTCTTCTATTTCTCCTTCCCTGACTTTTTCAGTCTATTTGATTTTTCTCCTGTTTCATTTAATTCCTCTGTTGGATTTTTAGTTTTTCTTTTTTTTTTTACTGTTCTTGTAGTGGTTATACTAGCTTAGAAATTACAATATGCATCCTAAATATTTCACAGTTTACTTAGAGTTAATACTGTACTATTGCATTTAAAATGTAAGAACTTTCAAGAGCAAATAACATTTACCCCCTTCATCTTTTATGCTCTTGTTGTCTTTTACTTTTTGTTTACATATACAGTAATTCTCATAATGAAATACTATTTTTTTTTTTGCTTTATACAGCTGTCTTTCAAAAAAATAAGATTAAAGTAGTTTTTCCTATTTACTAACACATTTACCATTTGTTCTGTTCTTTTCTAGATTCCATCTGGTATAATTTTCTTTGCATATAAAGCACTTTGGTGTTTTTTGTGTGTATGTGAATTAAGTTTTCTCTACATTTGTCTATATGATAATATTTTTATTTCATTTAAAATTTCAAGCATGTACTCAATAAGTACAGAAGTATGAATTCTTTTTTTTTTTAAATAAAACTTTAAAAATGCCATTCCATTGTCATTTGGCTTCCATTGTTTCTGAAAAGATAAGGTTTAATTCAAAATGTTTCATTGCATGAAATATTTTTTCCCCCTCTCTGCTGCCTTTTATGATCTTTTCATATTTGGTCTTCATATATCTTAGTATAATTTGTCTACATGTGGCTGTCTTTGCATTTATAGTTTGAGATGTATTGATTTTCTTATATCTGTAATTTAATATTTTGTACCCAATTTGATAAAATTCAGGGCATTATTTCTTGAAATGAATTTTTCCATCTTTCCTCTCTGTTAGCTTTCCAAATTATCCATATGTTAAACTGTTTCTCTCATAAGTTTCTTAGTCCTGCTCACTTTTATAAAGTTCTTTTATTTTCTCTTTTTTAGTTTGGATAATTTCTATTATTTTTCTTTCAAGTATTGCTTTTTCCCTCTATCATCCTTTATCTGTTTTTAATCATACCCACTGACTTTTTCTTTGCAGGTATACTTTTATTACTAAATTTTCCATTAGTCTTTGTTTTTTCATAGTTTCTTGTTTCCTCCTGAGATTGCTCATTTGTCTATTCATTATGTTCACATTTACTTCATCTACTTGAACATCCTTTTAATAACTTCCTTCAAGTCACTGTCTGTTAATTCCAACATCTGTTCTATCTCAGAATCTATTCACAGAGTTATTTTCTTGATTATGGTTCAGAATTCCCTAATCTTTACACATCTTTTGCATTTGTTATTAATATTGGATATTGTAGATGACACATTAGGAATTGTTTCTACAAACTACAGTTTTTCTCTGGCAGTCAGTTAAGATCCTTTTGGTCTTGTCTGCCTTGATTTTATTTTTTGTGAGGCCACATCTAAATGGTATGTAGAGCATTTACTACAGAGCACGACTTTTGCTCTTAAGAGATAGTTTTGTGTGATCTCAATCGAATACCGGAAGTGCTCTGCTCAGTCTTCTCTTGCAGGATCAGAACTTGTGGCCTGCATAACTTCTATTTGTGTGTGGTGAATATGATCTCTTGGCCAACAATCTGCAGTATAAATCTTATCCATTGCGTAGCTTCTTCTGTGGTCTGCTCTGCAAATCACAGCTTCCTTTGCAGCCTAGAACTGCGTCTCTGCCTCCTCAGTTTAGCGATGCTGTTGTCATTCAGTCGCTCAGTCATGTCCAGCTCTTTGCAACCCCATGGACTGCAGGCTTCTCTGTCCTATCTTCTGGAGTTTGCTTAAACTCATGTCCATTGAGTCGGTGATACCATCCAACCATCTCATCCTCTGTCATCCCCTTCTCCTCCTGCCCTCAGTCTTTCCCAGCATCAGGGTCTTTTCCCATGAGTTGGCTCTCTGCATGAGGTGGCCAAAGTATTGGAGCTTCAGCTTCAGAGTAAGTTCTTCCAGTGAATATTCAGGATGGTTTCCTTTATGATTGACTGATTTGATCTCTTGCTGTCCAAGGGACTCTCAAGAGTCTTCTCCAACACCACAGTTTGAAAAGATCAGTTCTTTGGTGCTCAGCCTTCTTTAGGTACTGTGGCTCAAATTAGGCTCCACTAGCCTACCTAGCACCGGGAAAAAGCCCTGCATAAACCAGAATGACCATAACAACACTTGGGTGTTTCTCTTCTCTCAAGGATCACTGTCTCGACTGATTCTTCAGTCTTGAAAGCAGTAGTTTCATGTATTTTGTCTAATTTCATAGTTGTTTTCAGTGGTAAGAGAAAGTTTAGTACTTGTTACACCATCATGATCAGAAGTAGAGGTTCCTAAAATTTCATCCACTTTTAATTCAAATCCCTCGAGGTGTTATTTCTTCTGCAAGTGCCTTAGACACAGTTGTGTCTTCTCTAATGAACTCATCCTCTGTGTTATTTTACTGTGTTGCCATTATTCATTTGCATGTAAATTTGAACAATATACTAAGTCACTTCAGTCGTGTCTAACTCTGTGCGACCCCATAGATGGCAGTCCACCAGGCCTCCCTGTCCCTGGGATTCTCCAGGCAAGAACACTGGAGTGGGTTGCCATTTCCTTCTCCAATGCATGAAAGTGAAAAGTGAAAGTGAAGTCGCTCAGTCATGTCCGACCCTCATTGACCCCATGGACTGCAGCCTTCCAGGCTCCTCCATCCATGGGATTTTCCAGGCAAGAGTACTGGAGTGGGGTGCCATTGCCTTCTCCATTTGAACACTATGCTATTCCTAAAATCAGGTATCATGCATTTTTCTTCTTTGTATTTGTTATGCCTAGTATATCATATATAACTTAAGAATAATGATAAATAGTTGTCTAATAAATGAAGAATCCTTTTGTCTAAGCCTGTAAATTACAGCTGAAATAATATTTCTTCTTTTTATTTTTTACTTCTGGTTTCCCTTGTGTCTAGATTCAGTATAGCAGAGAAATGTTCAAATATTATGCAAGAAGCTTTGTGGTTACTAAAATGATTGGAAAACTATTAATGAACCCATCAGGATGAATTGCACAATGATTACTTAATTTCCTACTCTTGAAACATTCCCAGTAGATGGTGTCAGCCAACAGGGTAATTTAGAAGCCTCTGAGTAAAGGGCCATTTTTCCTACCAATAATATGATGTTTTAATTCATGGTAATGTAACTCAAAATATAAATGTAATGAAATGCATTTGTGTTTCTGTGTGAGCATAATAACACAATAAGAATGAAAAATACAATCATATAAACCTCCAACTATGATATTTTTTGTCTAATAAAATGTAAATACTATACCACACTATTTAATTTTGATGAAACAAGAACTTTAAAAATATTATAAAAACTCTTTCTTTAGAAAAAAAATCATTAATTCATGAAAATGGAATTTGTGAATAATAAGCATTTTTTCAAAAGTAGTAGTAATACATTCCCCTACTGAAGATTAGTTACTCTTGTTACCAAATCCACCCAGCACATTATTGATTGATTCTTTCAGATTCGTATTTTTAGGTTGACAAATATGGTACATACCTCAGTGTTCTTTGGGAGTGTACTTTCCCATGTCCTGGGTAGAGAAGAACCTTTAAAGGGCATCAGAGAAGACTCTACAATGTTCATATTTCTACTGCTTTTGTTTTCTTCTTTTGGCATCAAGTTAGTTGACAAGAATGGGTATATAGGAAGAACGCTGCTTTCAAATCCTATACGGTAGTTATGACTTTCATTTTCCAGTTGACTCTGTGAATTAATTTTATCCAGACTGGTAGATGATAGAGGCAAATTATTGAATCCGTAATCATCAGCACCGTGGTATTTTCCTATGGGATTTCCCCAAGAGCTTCCTTTATTGATGTTTTGAGGATTTGGTAGCACAGAACGCCTACTAAAACCAATTACTGGTGTTTCACTAACTTGGTGACAGGAGAGTTCTGAGCTTTTAAAAGTGAATTCATTCAAGGATGTTTGGTGTGTCTCATCTAATGAATATTTTCTTGAGTCCCAGTGTGGTGCACTGGGCACAAAAAAGGCATTTTCTTCAATTTCTCTCTGACAGGGTGGGATTTTGTTACTGATCTCCTCTACTACATTATCAAAACCCAGACTGACTAGGCTAGGAAAAAGAGGTTGATTCAAGGAGGGGAATTCTTGGTGCTCCTGCTGCTTTTCATGTGATTCACTGGAATTTAGACCTGTTTTCCAGTAATATGCCATTCTTTATTTTATGTAACTGAGAGGGTTGACTCAGCTCCAAATATCTCTTCAATGATATTATAAAAGATGATAGGAATTTTCCTAGACAAATGATAAAAGGAAATAAAAAATGTGATTAATTAGAAATAAAAGAGTTTTCAAGAAAGAAACATGTTGAATAAATACAGACAATTGTTTTGAAGTTTCCCCATAGCAAATGAGATAAACCCATGAGTTATATAAAAATCCATCAGGGCTCACATAATTAAAGTCCAAGGGGGAATATTGACTTCAGAGACATGCATGAAACTCCTGTAGTAGAAAACTAAGCCCACTTCAGTCATGACGGTGGTTTCATGAATGAAAGCCGGTATTCCCCTTTGGACTCCTTTTCTACTGAAAACCCACTGGCCCATGGCAACATTATCTCCTTCTATATTTAATCATCTATAGCATGCTAGTATGCTAAAGTAACTTAATAGTCTCTTCATGATCAGCAGTTATTCCATTCCTAGATACAGTCTTAACTTTTTCCTGCCCTCCATAAGCAGTCATCTTGTAGGTTGGCTAGACCCTTTCATATCCTCCCCAAAACTTCTTTAAATAATTGCAAACTTCTCCAAAGCAACTTTTCTTAAGTTTACTGATGAGAAAATTCAACCGATGTTTATAAATTTCTATTTTAACTTATCTCCCTGCAAAATTTGAACCCTTTTGTTCACTATACTTATTTAAAATTTTCTTGTGTCCTACATTGACTCTCTGTGACACTGTACTCTCTGAGTTCTGTGTTAGCTCTTTCTCAAGAATCCCCTGCCATATTGTTCATTAGCTACTGGACCCCTTGTCAGAGCTTTTCTTCTCAATCTTTCTTGCGTGTAAATTATTTCATACCTCCTATGGCTTAAATTACCATCTACATATCAATAACCCTAACACAGGACCATTCTTATTATTGTCTCCACTTGGAATTTTTTTTAACCTCTAAGAGAAAGTCCAAAACCTAAATCAAAATTCACCCAAAAACCTGCTTTTATTCCAATGTCTTCTGTGACAGAAAATGGCCCAACAATTCACTCAGTTTCTTAGACCAGAAACCAGGGTTTTATCTTTGAGTCTTCCCACGCCTTCATTCTTCTACCTCCAGTAAGTCACCATTTCCTGTAGGGGATCTTGCTTCCTTTTTTGTCTACCACTGTCACAAACCTAGTCTAAAGTTTTCTAATCCTCTCATCTGCAATGTTGCAGTTTCTCTGAAACTGCTTCCACATTTTCTACAATTCATTCTTGAGTCTTGTAATCCAATTTTTATGTTATACTGTTATATTTAAGAGACTAACCATATATCACCTTTGTATATAACAGTGGTTTCCTACTGTCTCAGGGTAACATGTATAAATGTTATATATGTAACATTTTTCTTTCCCATTAAATCATTAGGCCACATTAGTCTTTTCACTTATAACTCAGTACTTAGTGCTTTGCTTCACTCAGAGTAGTTGCTCATTTGCATTTATTGATCGAATGATTTAAATGTTGGAAAAATTATAGTTGAATAATAAGAAAATGACACTGAAAAGTATTTCTGCCATTTTGTGGATTTATTTGGAGGAGGAGGTGGCAATCCACTCCAGTATTCTTGCCTGGAAAGTCCCATGGACAGCAGAGCTGGACAGGCTACAGTCCATGGGGGTCACAAAGGGTTGGACACTACTGACTGAGTGACTAAACAACAACAACAACATGGATTTATTAACTGCCTTAACAATTATATGTGTGTTAAGGAAAAAAACATTTTAAAAGGTGATTATAATAGTCATTACCTATCAAATACCATTTTCTATCAATATGTTTTGCAATGGCAAATAATTTTTATTATATTGTCACTAAGGGTCTACTTGAAACTCACAACCACCTGAGATATAAATGAGTTAGATTTACTATGTTTCACTCAAGAAATTGTACTGATTCAAGAAAGATTTTCAGGAGATATAAATAAAATGGAACTTCAGAAGATATAAATAAAATGTGTATAGGATATGTGAAATAGAAAATTAATCTATAAAATTTATTCCAAACTATTCAAATTGATGGGTCACATAGATACATTATCTAGCCATAATCCATTTTGCAGAAATTACCATTTTTTTCATTTCCACAATAGTAGTGAAAGGTATGTTTTATTAAAGCAAATTATACACTAACAAAAGCAGAAGATATTAAGAAGAGGTAGCAAGAATACAAAGAAGAACTATACAAAAAAGATCTTCACGACCCAGATAATCACAATGGTGTGATCATTCACCTAGAGCCAGACATCCTGGAATGTGAAGTCAAGTGGGCCTTAGGAAGCATACTACAAACAAAGCTAGTGGAGGAGACAGAATTCCAGTTGAGCTATTTCAAATCCTAAAAGATGATGCTGTGAAAGTGCTGCACTCAATAGGCCTGCAAATTTGGAAAACTCAACAGTGGCCATGGGACTAGAAAAGGTCAGTTTCCGTTCCAATCCCAAAGAAAGGCAATGCCAAAGAATGCTCAAACTGCTGCACAATTGCACTCATTTCACACGCTAGTAAAGTAATGCCCAAAGTTCTCCAAGCCAGGCTTCAACAGTACATGCACTGTGAACTTCCAGATGTTCAAGCTGGATTTAAAAAAGGTAGAGGAACCAGAGATCAAACTGCCAACATCCATTGGATCATTGAAAAAGCAAGAGATCTCCATAAAAATATCTACTTCTACTTTTTGACTATGCCAAAGCTTTTGACTTTGTGGATCACAACAAACTGGAAAATTCTGAAAGAGATGGGAATACCAGACCACCTGACCTGCTTCTTGAGAAATCTGTATGCAGGTCAGGAAGCAACAATTAGAACTGGACATGGAACAACAGACTGGTTCCAGATAGGAAAAGGAGTACGTCAAGGCTGTATATTGTCACCCTGCTTATTTAACTTATATGCAGAGTACATCATGAGAAACACTGGGCTGGATGAAGCACAAGCTAGAATCAAGATTGCTGGGAGAAATATCAACAACCTCAGATATGCAGATGATACCACCCTTATGGCAGAAAGTGAAGAAATAAAGAGCCTCTTGATGAAGGTGAAAGAGGAGAGTGAAAAAGTTGGCTTAAAACCCAACATGCAGAAAACTAAGATCATGGCATCTGGTCCCATAACTTCATGGCAAATAGATGGAGAAACTGGAAACAGTGGCAGACTTTATTTTGGGGGGCTCCAAAACCACTGCAGATGGTGATTGCAACCATGAAATTAAAAGACGCTTACTCCTTGGAAGAAAAATCATGACCAACCCAGGCAGCATATTGAAAAGCAGAGACATAACTTTGCCAACAAGATCCGTCTAGACAAAGTTATCGTTTTTCCAGTAGTCATGTATGTATGTGAGAGTTGGACTATAAAGAAAGCTGAGCGCCAAAGAATTGATGCTTTTGAACTGTGGTGCTGAAGAAGACTCTTGAGAGCCCCTTGGACTGCCAAGGAGATCCAACCAGTCCATCGTAAGGGAAATCAGTCCTGAATATTCATTGGAAGGATTGATGCTGAAGCTGAAACTCCGATACTTTGTCCACCTGATGCGAAGAACTAACTAATTTGAAAAGACCCTGATGCTGGGAAAGATTGAATGTGGGAGGAGAAGGGGATGACAGAGGATGAGGTGGTTGGATGGCATCACTGACTCAATGGACATGAGTTTGGGTAAACTCCGGGAGTTGGCAATGGACAGGGAGATCTGGCATGCTGCAATCCATGGGTTGCAAAGAGTCGGACACAACTGAGTGAGCTGAACTGAACTGATACACTCTTCTGTCTCTGTCGTGGAAGTCAGAATTTTCCAGCAAGTGTGACTTTCCTCTGACAACTGTAGTTAATATCCTGTTCTAGTCTTCCATAGTCTAGCCTGCTGTGTCTTGTCTTAGCTTAAATGTGGTTAATATGGCTATATCATGTTGACTTTTTAAATTTTTGGGTATTTCAAATGAACTGAGTGTTTTTTAATTATTTTATTTTATTTTTCTAGAGCCACAGGGGAAGTCTTTAAATGAAGTATCAGTGGTATAATGCTGAAATTAAAGATTCAGGTAAGCTGTAACACCTGGGTGTTACTAATAATAATGATTCTGAACATCTTTTGAGCACCCACTCTAACACAGTACTCAGTAGACTGCTTTGTTTATATGAATTAACATATCCTCTCAACCTGTGATATTGTTACTGCCATTTAACAAATGAGAAAACTGAGGCACAGAAAGGTGAATCAACTTACCCAATGTCTAAGAGTTTGTGTTCATAGATTTGTTTTAAATGGGAATTAAAAAGAAGCAAGTGAGTGATAATTCCATACTAATATAACATCTGGAGCATGCCAGAATTTAGGCACTGAAAGACAGCATTAACTTATTTCAAACTATCTTTGCTGAAAAGAGTTGGAAACGTAAACATTTTTATTAATAATAATATTTTCCATCCATTTCTCACAGCACTGAAACTTGAAATGAGTGAGAGGCCCTCTTTTAAAAAAATCTCATTATAGTGAGATAAAGGAGAATGATAAATACTTATTCGTATTGAAAATGTAATAAAACAGAAACCACATCCAGATCCACTTTTATAATATTAAATTTGGTGATTTTAAGAAATTCCTAATAATTTTATGTCTCCTCTTTACCATGACAGTCCAGAAGATAGACTGTATCTTAGTTTAAAAATAAATAAAAATGTGATTGAGTGCCACCTGGTAAATGTATGCAGTCTGCATTAGGAAGTAATGCATAAAATAACTAAAAGTCATATACCTTGACTTTGAGAATTATACATACTATGTGCTAGCATGCATGCTCAATTGCTCAGTAGTGTCCAATTCATTGCAACCCCATGGACTGTAGCCTGCCAGACTCCTCTGTCCATGGGATTTCTGAGGAAACAATACTGGAGTGGATTGCCATTTCCTATTCCAGGGGATCTTTCTAACCCAGGGATCAAACCTGCATCTCCATGTTAGCAGGTGGATTCTTTACCACTGTGCCACTGGGGAAGCTCTACTATATATATACTACATGGCATCAAATATGTCATAATAAGGATGACATGGCTGTTGGTTCCTGATTTAAATAACACTCTGTCGAATTACAGGAAAAAACTCTGTGGTAGGTAAAATAATGCCCCCCTCCTCCAGCATTTCCATATCTTAATCCCTGGAACATGTGAATATGTTAGGTTATAGGATGAAGAAGAATCAAGGTTCTAAATGGAGTTAAGTTTCCTAGTCATCTGACCTTAAATTAGGAAATTACCTGAATAGGATCAGTACAATCACAAGAGGGCTTACCACTTGGCACAGTGGTAAAGAATCTGCCTGCCAATGCAGAACACCCAGGTTCAATCCGTGGATTGGGAAGATCCCCTGGAGGAGGAAATGGCAACCCACTCCCGTATTCTTGCCTGGGAAATACGGGACTGTGGGCTACAGTCCATGGGGTTGCAAAGAGTCAGACATGACTGAGTGATTGAGTGTGCACACACACACACACACACACACACAATCACAAGGATACTTAAAGGAAGAAGAGGTCAGAGTGATACTCAGGAAGGACTCAACTTGATTTTTTTTGGCTTTGAAGATGGAGTAAGGGGTCCATGAGCCAAGCAATGTGAGTAGCCTCTAGAAGCTAGAAAGGGGAAGGGAATGGATTTCCCCCAGATGCCTCCAGAAAGGAGCACATCCCTTATAACACCTTGATTTTTGCACGGTGATACTTGCATTGTATTTCCCACCTATAAAATTGTATGATAATAATTTGTGTGGTTTTAAGTCACTTAAGTTTGTGATCATTTGTTACATTGGCAACATAAAATCGATACAACATGAAAACTGGAATGTGATTAATGAATGGATTGGACAATCAGGGAGTTGAAGAAGGATAGCAGACCACACAAAAACGTTTCCCCAGTCTTTGTTGGTAAGTCCAACTAAATTCAAACAGGGAAGTTCAAAAGTGTTAATAATGACAAATTAGTATTCTTCAATAGCTTATAACTTTCTATTCAGTTTGACTTTCAAGAGATCTGTTTTTATTGAAGACTAAATGCTCAATTGCCCTCAAAGAACAAGTAGAGACAAAACCTAGGTACCTCTTAGAGAAAGGGCAGCCCCTGCCAGCAGCTTCCACTCTGTAAATCTCCTAAGATGCAAATATCATCCAAATAGCCCCAGTGTTCAGAATGGGAACTAAAAGATGCTTATTTTACAAAAGAACAAAGAACCTTTCTGAAAATTGTCTGTTCTTGATCCAAAAAGTTCTGGCTGCATTACTGAATCACGATATCTGCAGGGACAAGATGAGAAGAGGGTGGAGGGAGTAAATTATGCAATTGAAGGAACATGATTTTTGTTTCAGATAGCAAGTTGTAACGTGTTGAAAATTTAGCAGTTTTTAAAATATGTATTCATGTCTTGGGAGATAAAGATTGTGCCAGCATAAGGCATGTCAAAGCATAATCAAGCTAAGCCATCTGTATTTCAGCAAGGTGGAGGGCAAGTCCACATTATCTGTAGCAGCAAACCTGGGTTCGGAGAAAAGTCTGAGTTGGCCACATGGTCTGAAATTCCCATCTCTCCATCTTATGAGCCAATTTTATATGTCATGCAGACACTTTCAGATAGACATAAGTTTGATCTTTCTCAGCTCAATTTTCTGAATGAATACAGAGAAGACTGTAACTATTTGTATGTAATTTAATGATATATATAATTAAAGCATATTACATATAAAATTTGCATTACCTTACTTTTTCCATTTCCAATTTGTAATTAAGTGGTAAGGTAAACATACTATTTTCACGAGCTCTGATTATTTTCATGTGAGCACAGACAGGAGATACTTAGGAAAAACATTAATTTCCAAGGAGTCTCTATCAGGTGCCTTTTTATGTGAATAATTGACATTTTCTTAATAATGTATAATCCTATAGAAGACACTTCCTATTAGACTGCCTCAAGCACTTTTATGTGGAAAATTTGAAGCTGTCACTTATGCTTATTTTTGAGGGATATTGACTTGAAAATATCAATTCATTTATTCACACTTCTATTTACTCATTTGCACATTTATTTATTCAGTATATGTTTTAAAATACATTGTGTCAAGTACTGTGCAAAGCACTGGGAATATAAAAAAGATAAAGCACAGCTTTTGCCCTCAAGTATTTCACAGACATAAATTTATAATACAGATGTATGAGAATGACTTTAATAGACAAAGTCTTTTTTTTGGTGAAATTTCATATAGAACATCATTAAGATTATTTTGCTTTAGAAAGTGCAGAAGTAAAATTCATAAAGGATATATTTAAGGTTTATATATTGGGTATGTTTTGTTCAGGTCACTGAGAACTAGTTTCAAGAATACTTCAATTCCTAAGTATTGTTAAAGTTTTAGCCTCAAACATGATAAAGCAGCTGAAGCAGTAATTCATTCAATTCCTCTGAGTGTGTCTTAAGAATAAACATGACAGTGGAAAGTCAGCCTCCAGCTCTGAGTAACAGCTTTGGGGGAAATTACCTAGTGGGAATGAAGCCTGTTTCCGGGAGGACAGAGACAGTCAGAGAATATGACACCAACCCTGAAGGGAGGAAGTCTTCAGACCCAATTCAGTTAACCCTTGAAATATGACACTCAGTAACTGAACTGAACTGAAGGGGCTCCATAAACACAGCCTAGTGGTATTTGGGAAGAACTAACAGTGTGGGGTAGCACAGAGTTGGACACAACTGAAGCGACTTAGCAGCAACAGTGTTTCACCTATTAGACAAATCTATTCTGAAAAATTAGGACTAAGAAATTTTATGTGATTTAAGCAGTAGAGGCTGCTGTTTTCTTTGCCTGCTTTTGCAACTAATACGTAGATCCCCATCCCTTATTTAAGTCTCTGTTATTGAGTGTTTGGCCAATGCAAGAGGCACGGGTTTGATCCCTGGGTCAGGAAGATCCTCTGGAGAAGGAAATGGCAACTCATTCCAGTTATTCTAGCCTAGGAAGTCCCATGAGCAGAGGAGCCTGCAGGGCTATAATCCATGGGGTTGCAAAAGAGTCAGACACAACTGAGTGACTAAACAACAACATTGAGTGCTCTATTAGTAATGAATGAGTAAATTAGAGGGTTCTGTCAATAATTTACTTGGTTTCCAGAGAAATGCTTTACATTAAATTTTAAGTAACAACATTAGGAAAAGACAGTTGCAATTTATCAAAGTGGATTGAGAAAGGTTTCAGGAAGAGATGATTCCTAAACTAAGAGAAAAAAAGGAGCAGTTTTCCAGACAGATTTGGCAAAAGGAAGAGGAGGTCCTTGGTTTTCCAGACAGAGACTATTATTTTTAAAAAGTCAAGGAGAAAAATAGGAAGAAAGAAAAATAAGAATAGGAAAGAGGGGATAAAAGAAACTGTGAAATGCAAAAGAAAGATGAAAAATGGAAGAAAAATGAAGATGTGAAAAGATACTCTGTTGGAACAGAGTACTAGCTGCTGTGTTAGAGCATGAGAAAGACTAACATAATCTTGTAACATAAATGGAAAGAGAATTGTCATCAGGTTTTATGGCAGGAACACCTGTGCCAAGTGGATAATTGACTCTTATGTTTAAGAGATACAAGGAAAGAAATTGGGAACCAAAAATATGTCTTCACTTAACTGATTTCCAAATTAAAATTCCTCAAACTGTCATGGTCACATGAGAGCTTAGGGAGTATTATTTTTATGGACTATTTATTGATAAGCTACTGAAGAATAAACCAGATTAATCAAAAAGGTGGAGATACATCAACGTTGAGTCTACTGATGAGCATTAAATATACACATAGTATCTTGAAGAATTCAGATAGATGAGGGATATAGGAGGCAGTTTAATATGGCCGCACTGAAAATATAGAGTTCAACTTTAGTAAAAGGTAGGGAAAATGAAGAGAACATGTACACGTTTTTAGAAGAGTTTTTATTAACCATATGGTGACTGTGTTAGAATTATTATCCTTATAATACTTTGTGTGTAATGCTTGGTAAAACAAGCAGTATTCCCAGAAGTATAGAATTATAACTGAAAGCATCAGAATGAACTCAGATTTTTTTTCAAAATAAATCACATTTATTTATCTATAGTTTTCTTCATTGGAAAAGTCTAGAAATAAAGCCCATCCTAACAGCAGCGAGTATCTCTACCATCCAGGCTGTGATATAAAAATACCACTTTCTATGAAAAGAAACAAAGCTACTTGAAGTACCACCTGTCTTTGAGAAAAGGGCATGTAATGTAACATGAGCCTGCTGCTGCTGCTGCTAGGTTGCTTCAGTCGTGTCCGACTCTTAGCGACCCCATGGACTAGAGCCTACCAGGCTCCTCCGTCCATGGGATTTTCCAGGCAAGAGTACTGGAGTGGGGTGCCATCGCCTTCTCCAAACATGAGCCTAGGAAATCCTATTATTCTAGTTAATAAGGAGGTTGTCACAGAATATAAGGATGCACCAATTGAAGTTGAGAGCCAACTTGAAAAGGCTTACATTGTCCAAAAAGTATAATAAACTGAAATGGATGAAAATATATCAAACATGTTAGATGCGCGAATTCATAATGATACACATTCATACCTACAACTAATTGATTGCCTTTGTATGACACAGGGCTAATAAACTACACAATAAAACATGTTTTGCCCTTTTTTATATGAAATGATCTAAGTAATAATATGAAAGGATTTGAAATAATAAAAAATGTTATGAATAATATGAAGTGATCTAAGTAATAAATGAGGCAAAGTTTCTCTTTGTACAAGTACTGCAAAAGATAAGTGAAGAAAGAATGATGAAGCCAGGTTATCAATATTTTACAGTAAGTCATGAATTATAAAATCTAGGCATCTAGCATTGGTGGCTGCTAATGTCACAGAAAGAGGAGTAGCTAGCATTTTGTGCTCTCCTTAAGAGTTCAAAACTACCATGAAGTCTTGCCAACAAAATCTAATCTTAATCGATCTACATATGCTTCTAGATCCAGTGACCATGCACAAGGGTACAGGTAGAACTAAATCAGGATGGAAACTGATACAGAAAATTAAGCTAGATTCTTCTGCAAATAAATTAGAAGACAAAAAAGAGAGATGAAATACATCAATTTAAAAAGACTGTAAAAACCCATTCCTGCACCCCTCCAAAGAAATAGAGACTATAAAACAAAGCCATACACTTTAGGGATACACATTTCAATGATGAAACTATGTAGAAAAGTACAGATGTGACATCAGAAGAGCTGTTTTTCTTGGGGGAGGAAGGGTATTGTAAGAGGGGTTGGAGAGGTTTTTGGGGTGGCAAAAAATGCTTATTTCTTGACATATAGGGTAGTCAGAAGGTTGTTCAATTTATTTATAATGGTACATTAAGCTAAATATTTAGTTTATGTAGTTGGTAATATCATACATTTTAAAAAAGGAACGGGTACCCAGATTTATTGGCCATATGGAACTTGAGGACTTGTACAAATCTAAGTGAAGATGCTGAATAAGTATTTGCATATGTAATCTTCAATTCAGGAGATAAATTTTGTAGCTGGACCCATGAGCCTTGTCTAAGGAGCAGTTGAGGACTAAAATAGCTATAAATGAATCTGAGAATGGAATCCCATTGTGGGGGGAAACCAATATTTAATAAATGAATCTAAAAAGAAAAGGTACAGAATAGTCTGGAAGGTAGGAAGAGGAACTGTAAGCCACTGTCACTTCACTTTCTCCACTTTTGATCCTGATGAGAGAGAAAGCAGTGAAAGGCAAGTGACTTCCTTTCAGGAACCTTATTATGAAGTTGCACATAACCCTTCTGCTCACTTTCATTGGCCTCAATATATATCTGCAAGGAAGCCTGGGGAATGCAGTTCCTTACTGTGCTGCCAGGAGACCAGAAGAAGCACAGATATTCTTTTACTAGAAAGAGAAATGATGTGTTCCCCATCCTGAACCCTCCTCCCTCCTCCCTCCCCATACCATCCCTCTGGGTATACCTGTGGTGGATTCATTATGATATTTGGCATAACTAATACAATTTTGTAAAGTTTAAAAATAAAATAAAATTAAAAAAAATAAACCATAAAAAAAAAAGAAAGAGAAATGATGGAGGAAATTGAAGTTCTCTGGACATCCTGGAGTTAGAATGCAAAATGAAGATGCTGAACCAGCTGCAATTAGGAGCAAAAGTCTTGGATGGATGTGGAAAAACAAGGTCTGGGGATGGCAGTAAATAGAAGGGACATTAGTAGGAGAGCAAAATGTTACAGGATCCTGGTTGTACTTGTCTCCTCTTCTTGATACAATGGCCATGGGAGAATGAACAGCCTCCACAGAACTGCAAAGAAACAGAGTACTTGGAGACCCAGGGTTACTTTTTGGAAAAGGAAGTGAAGAGGCTAAGAAATCAACAGTGCATCTTGCACAGATTAAATCTCAACCAAAGAAATACCTCTCACTACATATTTTATAAGTATGGATTTCTGTTACTCCTCTTACTTTGAGGGATTATGGAATACAAAACATTAGTTAATTATTCAACTCCAGTTCTTAAAATTTGGCTTCCCTGGTGGTTCAGGTGGTAAAGAATCTGCCTGCAATGCAGAAGACCTGCATTTGATCCATGGGTTGGGAAGATCCCCTGGAAGAGGGCATGGCAACCCACTCCAGTATTCTTGCCTTGAAAACCACCAGGGACAGAGGAGCCTGGCAGGCTACATGGGATCTCAAAGAATCAGACATGACTGAATGATGAAAAACAGCACAGTTCTTAAAATTATCTGTTTAATTTAATTTTAATTAAATATTTAAATTTAAATTTTTAATTTATTTTTTAATTGGAGTATCATATTTGTTTTTTTTTTAATAATGGCAAATACTGCTATGTTTTTAGTAAAGAACTTGAAGCATATTGAAGTTACATGTTTAGAATACAAGACCATTCTTTAAAGGGATTTGTATTTATGGAACATTATATATTTTCATCATAAAATACCAACAATAGATTGTTCTCTGTTCTTTCAGACTGTTTAGAACTAAAGTATAAACAGTTGTATGGAAGTGAAAGTGTTGGTCGCTCAGTCCTGTCTGACTCTTTGTGACCCCATGGACTATAGCCTGCCAGGCTCCTCTGTCCATGGTATTTTCCAGGCAAGAATCCTGGAGTCAGTAGCCATTCCCTTCTCCAGGGGGTCTTCCTGACACAGGGATTGAACCTGGGTCTCCTACATTGCAGGCAGATTCTTTACCGTCAGAGCCACATCTAAATGAAAAAAATGAAACTGAAATGTTAGTCAGTCAGTCGTGTCTGACTGTTTGTGATCCCATGGACTGGGGCTCACAAAGTGCCTCTGTCCATGGGATTCTCCAGGCAAGAATCCTGGAGTGGGTTGCCATTTCCTTCTCCAGGGGATCTTCCTAACCCAGGTATCAAACCCAGGACTCCTGCATTGCAGGCAGACTCTTTACCGTTAAAGCCGCCAGGGAAACTACCTGGGAGCCACATATAATTGGGCCACATTTCACAGAATCTTGGTCCAAATAATTTGGACTACTGTAAGCTTTACCTGACCCATGAACTTAATCCTTAAATATTAATATTTTCTTGGAAAACAACAATAGTCCTTAGGGCCATTCTAGGAGCTAACCATGTTTGATGAACCTACAGCAAATAGCTATTCTACGATAACCTCCAATAAATAACTTTTTTCTATTTTTCCTTTTCCTAAACCTGAATGTAGGTTTTTTTTTAATATTTTAAATATAAAAAAGCAAAAATTGTCATATTTGCTGTCTCATCTAGCTTTTAAGCTTCATTGTTATATACTAATATAATTTACATTTTTTTTCTATACATGCAAATGGTTTTTCTTTTGGCTGTGAATGGAAAGTAGCAGAAACAAGTCAATAACAGTTTCTTCTTTGGGGGAAACCTAATAAGGATCTGAAACTGAAATGGTAAATAGGTTTATCTCATAAGTAAAATCTCATCACATGGTAGTGGCTTTTCAGGACATGGTTTGAGAATTGTGAGACTGAACAAAACCCAGGAAGCAATGATGCTCCATTACTGCAGTCTGTGCAGATGCAGCAGAAGGGGAGGAGGAGGGATGCACACCATGTGGTACCCATCAACTGTTGTAATAGCTAGAAACGTGTCTGTGTTTTTCAGTGGGTAAATTAAACTTCCAGGTGAATTAAATATTCAAAATATCGTAGATATTGAAGAGATTTCTCCCTACTGATACTTAGTAATCATTAGCACAAGATGTAAGAAATCTAAATTTTAACTGAAACTTTGACAAAATTATTGATATGAATTTTTGCTTCTGTGGTGGCTCAGACTGTAAAGAACCCACCTGCAATGCAGGGGACCTGGGTTCAGTCCCTGGGTTGGGAAGATCCATTGGAGAAGGAAATGGCAACCCGCTCCAGTATTCTTGCCTGGAGAATCCCATGAACAGAGGAGCCTGGTGGGCTACAGTCCATGGGGTCACAAAGAGTCAGACACAATTGAACAACTAAGCACAGCACAGCACATGACGAATTTTATTTGAATAATAGTTAAGAGAAAGATCTCAGAAATGTTTTATAAGCCAAGTGTAGGAGAAACCAATAATAATATGATAATATAAATATATTGTTACCTCTAATGCTTCTGAGGACTTGTTTATTGTGCCATTCTCATACAGTGAGCTCTAACACGAGGCATTCCTCTGAGATATATGTTAATATATACATATGGTTAAAATAATCATATTTTATTTTAATCATTTAAAACATATATCTGTGGTACAGCCTCTATGGAGACCAATATGGAGTTTCCTTAAAAAACTAAAAATTGAGTTACCATATGATCCAGTCATCCAACTAATAGACATATATCCAGAAAAAGACAATAACTCTAACTTGAAAAGATACAGTCACCCCAGGGTTCATAGCCACACAATTTAAAATAGTCAGGACATGGAAGCAACCTAAGTGTCCATCAAGAGAGGAATGGATCAAGAAAATGTGATGTGTGTATGCATACATGCACACAAAGGAATATTGTTGTTTAGTCACTAAATTGTGTCCAACTCTTTGAGACCCTGTGGAATATAGTCCATCAGACCCCTCTGTCCATGAAATTTCCCAAGCAAGAATACCAGAGTGGGTTGTCATTTCCTTCTCCATGAGATCTTCCCAACTAAGGTATCAAACTCGCATCTCCTACATTGGCAGGGAGATTCTTTACTGCTGAATCACCAGGGAAGCCCCAAAGGGATATTCAGTTCAGTTCAGTCGCTCAGTCGTGTCCGACTCTTTGTGACCCTATGAATCGCAGCACACCAGGCCTCCCTGTCCATCACCAACTCCCGGAGTTCACTCAGACACACGTCCATCGAGTCAGTGATGCCGTCCAGCCATCTCATCCTCTGTCGTCCCCATCTCCTCCTGCTCCCAATCCCTCCCAGCATCAGAGTCTTTTCCAATGAGTCAACTCTTCGCATGAGGTGGCCAAAGTACTGGACTTTCAGCTTTAGCATCATTCCTTCCAAAGAAATCCCAGGGCTGATCTCCTTCAGAATGGAGTGGTTGGGTCTCCTTGCAGTCCAAGTGACTCTCAAGAGTCTTCTCACTCAGCCATAAAAAAGAATAAAATGATACTATCTCCAGCAACATAGATGGATCTAAAGATTATCATACTAAGTGAAGTAAGTCAGACAGAAGAAGACAAATCACATGACATCACTTATATATGGAATAAAAAAAATTGATACAAATGAATTTAGTTACAAAACAGAAATAGACTCACAGACATAGAAAACAAATTTATGGTTACCAAAGGGGGAGGAGGGTGAGGGATAAATTAGGAGTCTGTGATTAACATATACACACACTATACACACACACACACACACACACACTGCTACTGCTGCTGCTGCTAAGTCGCTTCAGTCGTGTCCAACTCTGTGCGACTCCATAGACGGCAGCCTACCAGGCTCCCCCTTCCCTGGGATTCTCCAGGCAAGAACACTGGAGTGGGTTGCCATTTCCTTCTCCAATGCATGAAAGTGAAAAGTGAAAGTGAAGTCGTTCAGTTGTGTCTGACTCGTAGCAACCCCATGAACTGCAGCCTACCAGGCTCCTCTGTCCATGGAATTTTCCAGGCAAGGGTACTGGAGTGGGGTGCCATTGCCTTCTCCACGCGCGCACACACACACACACTATATATAAAATAGGTAAACAAGGACCTACTGTATAGCAAAGGGAACTATGTTCAATATCTCATAATAACCTATAATGGAAAAGAATCTAAGAAAGAATGTAGAAATTTAAAAAATCAGTCCAGTTGACTTTCTTTAGAGTGGCATCTGGCTGGTAGTGTGTGACTTAAAAAATTAATCAAATATTTTTAAAACTAAAAAGACAAAGTCTATTCATCATAAAGCATTACCAGCAACAAAGACTGGCAACCATTCACTTGGTTACCCAGATTTTCACCATATGTGAGACCAAGTAGATCAATCTGAAGTAGAAGGGAAAAAATTGACTGGCACTTTCTTAATTATCTTTAGAATATGGCTTGCTTTATTATCTGAAGGAGAATAAATCTACCAGTCTAACTAATGGGAAAGAAACAACCAATTTCCCTAGTGCTGCCTGACTTGGAGATTCAGAGTCTGAACAACTCTCCCATACTGAATTAAAAAAAGAGTATCTGTACTCAGGACCACTTTACCATCCTCCTTTCTACATGCTTTCTAAGGCTAAAATTTGTAGTAATACAAAATAGAGTCTACAGTGGCTAAGCATTTGGTTTGCTGAATCTGAGAATATGAGAAAAGAAAGTGTCATAAGAAAGTACAAAGGTAGACCACTTCTGGTATAAGAACTATATATACATTGATTAGAATTACCTAGAAAAAGGCTTACCTTCTCAAAGTAGTCAACCAGACCATGATAGCAAGATTGATGAAGTCCAGAATTTAGAGAAATTGAGTGACTGCCAGAGACCAGTAGCTAAACTAAGCCTGTTCACATTTACCATTTCTATAGTTGAAATGCTGAGAAACGTGTTCTAACAGCAACCAAGAACACAATGAGAGTAATCAGAAGAGTCTACAAACATTATTTATGAATAATCAGTGGAGAGAATCTTTATTCCTCAAGGATGAGTAACTGGAAAAAAATCGACAGAGGAGATATGAAAATATTCTGCTAGAAGTAAAATGACTAACAATAGACTAGAGGATAAGTTATTTTTGAAAAATATATGCTACAATGCCATGCCATGCTAAGTCACTTCAGTCATGTCTGATTCCTTTCAACCCTATGGACTGTACCCTGCCAGATTCCTCGATCCCTGGGATTCTCCAGGCAAGAATACTGGAGTGGATTGCCATTTCCTCCTCCAGGGTATCTTCTAAACCCAAGGATCAATAGCCCACCAGGCTCCTCTATTCCTGGTATTCTCTAGGCAAGAGAACTGGAGTGAGTAGTCATTTCCTCCACCAAGAAATTTTCCCAACCTAGGGATCAAACCCACGTCTCCTGCATTGGAGGCTGATTTTTGACCACTGAGCCATATGCTATAATATCCCTAAATAAATTTTATAAAATGTAAGCTTTTTTGTTTTTTTGTAAAATTAAGAAATGTGTTAAATGAAATAAGATAAAAATAAAATTTTAAGTAATATAACAATAAAATGAAGAAGAAAGATATGGAGGAAAATGGAAAAAAGAGATATGTTAAAAACAAAACAATGAACTATTGACATGCAAAGAAACTAAATATTCAAACATTTAAAATATTCATTAAAAGCAGAAGGACAAAGAAGAAAATGAAATTTTGAGATAAACTTTGAGAACCACTCTATGAATACAGAGGAAAAGGAGCTAGTGATAGAAATGAATAAGAGGTACCCTTGCAATTGCAAAAGGAAGAGAAAAGATATCTAACATCATATTATTGAAAATAAATAGAGGTAACATTGAAGATTGCCAAAAAAAAAAAAATCTAACTGAACTGAATAAAGCTCTGAATATGCATATCAAACCTAAATACTTGTATGGCACACATACAACCAGGAAAAACTGAGGATATATGTAAAATATTTAAACTTATTAAAGGACAAGGGGAAGAGGGGAGGGGGAGGAAGAGGAGGAAGGGAGAAAGTTAATCTGGACGTTGTTGTTGTTGTTCAGTCACTAAGTCATGTCTGACTCTTTCCAACCCCATGGACTGGAGCCTACAGTGTTACTTTGTGCTTCACTATCTGCTGGAGTTTGCTCAGATTCATGTCCAGTGAGTTAGTGATGCTATCTAACCATCCAGGAATATACTTCACCTTTAAACACTAGCTGTCCTAAAACAAGGGAACAGCAGCTCCATAGTGTTGAGGGTAACTATGTTTTATGTCATTCAGTTTGCCATTTATATGTGAAAATAGTTAAAACATATATTTGCATGTATGTAAGTGCTCAGAAATCTTTATACACTTCTAATGGAAAAGGTGTACTGCTGCTGCTGCTGCTAAGTCACTTCAGTCGTGTCCGACTCTGTGCGACCCCAGAGACGGCAGCCCACCAGGCTCCCCCATCCCTGGGATTCTCCAGGCAAGAACACTGGAGTGGGTTGCCATTTCCTTCTCCAATGCATGAAAGTGAAAAGTGAAAGTGAAGTCGCTCAGTTGTGTCCAACTCTTAGCAACCCCATGGACCGCAGCCTACCAGGCTCCTCCATCCATGAGATTTTCCAGGCAAGAGTACTGGAGAAAGGTGTACTAGTTGACAAAATTTTAATCAAAATAAAAACTCAGGATTAGAGACCTAAGAGTAGATAATAAAGATCAGTTAATGTTGACTTAGTCTAAATAATTATAAACAAAATTTTAAATGTAATGAGATTAAATTTGGAGATTTAAATAAATCTCAGAAATTATTTGGTATTAGTTAGGTGAGAAACCATAGACTTATTTCAAAACTGAAAGGCATGCTAAACTTTCTGCCTTAAAAGAAGAAAGGAGATTAAAATATGCTATTTTCATTTTACCAATGATTAAGAAATAATAAGTTCATATACAATTATTTGTACACATATATAATTGTAATGTGCCACACAGAGCTGGTGCACTGGGACAACCCAGAGGGATGGTACGGGGAGGGAGGAGGGAGAAGGGTTCAGGATGGGGAACACATGTATACCTGTGGCGGATTCATTTCGATATTTGGCAAAACCAATGCAATATTGTAAAGTTTAAAAATAAAATAAAATAAAAAGAATTATTAGTTGAAGAGCAGTGTGTATAATTTTCAAACCACCATAACAATAAAAATTTGATAGCATTTTCATTATAATAATAAGGAAAATAGGAAAAGTATGTATTAAGAATGAAAGCTGTGGCAGATTCATTTTGATATTTGGCAAAACTAATACAATTATGTAAAGTTTAAAAAAAATAAAATTAAAAAAAAATGAAAGCTAGAATGAGGCAAGTAAGTTCAGTGGCATTTCTAATGACAGAAGTATAGATATGTAGAATAAAAAATTATTATTAAAAAATAAATGCATTATCATTAAAAAGCAAAACATATTACATTTAAAATATGTAATTTTCAGTTGTGTGGTTTTTGCAACAGAAACAAAAAGTATCAGAGAAAGGTTACAAGTTTTTCCAATTATGTTGCTCAAACACAGAAATACACAAACACAAAATGAAGCAGGATAGGAAAATAGAACATAAAGCAAAAATGCATCAGGATAATCTTGCTGCAGTTTCTAAAGGCCTTAAAATAAATGTGGACATTTTTGCATATATAAAATGTGTTGTGTGTATATTTTTAAAAAGGTCAATTAATAGATAATTATGGGATTTTGTAACCAACTCAATTTATTAATATTTTTCTGTGCTTAGTCTCTCAGTCGTGTCCGACTCTTTGCAACCCCATGGACTGTAGCCCACCAGGCTCCTCTGTCCTTGGGATTCTCCAGGCAAGAATACTGGAGTGGGTTGCCATGCCCTCCTGCAGGCAATCTTTCCAACCCAGGGATAGAACCCAAATCTCCTGCACTGCAGGCAGATTCTTTACTGTCTGAGACACCAGGGAAGCCTATTAAATCTGGTATTTATATTTTATATGATTTTCCCTTTTATCTTTCCAAGAATGAATCTTCTAATAAATAGTTAATTAATAAATCATAGCATAAAAAACTTTTTTGGATTTAATTTCTTTACCCATTCATGATTTTTTAAATGGTGTACTATGAATAAAAAGAACATACTTTAAAAATGCAAAAAATACTTTGCACACACTAACAGCCAAATTTTTTAAATGAAGAAACACTTAAACACTTTCTCTTTCAAATCAAGAATAGGATAATTATTCCTTATATCAAATTATTTTAGGAATTTTATTTAATGCAATAAGATCAATGAGGATATAACTGCTAGAAAAGAGAATAGTATTATTATGCATAGATTATGTGTTTATGTATGAAGACTATATTAACTCCTTAAGATATATGAGACATAATATTTCAACATGAGAAGGTTTAAAATTATAAAAATATAAATAAACTTTGGAAGAATTTGTAAATTAATTCAAAACCCTTAATTAGGAAATTGACAAGCTGATCCTATGGTACTTTTGGTACAAGTAAAGCAAAAGATAGAAAAATCATTGGTGAGATTTGAAAAATAATACACCTTTTAAGGATTCAATGATTAAAACAATGTAGAAATTAAATGGTTTTAGACTTAGGCAACAAGGAAGCAGAAAGGAAAATGCATGAACAAAACCTGGTATATATCAATTTTAGTTTAAAATTGATGACATGAAGGAAATGTTGGGTCTCTTATTAGATGGGGCAGGAACACCTGGTTAATTATTTGAATAAAAAAGAATCTTAGCACCATTAAGTATGGATTACAATTGTAAAATAAATTCTATAGGGAGTAAAGATCTATAATGTGGAATCATGAGACTCTTGTATCAGTGGTTTCAAAACTACTGTGAAGCACACATTTATTCTCTGTGACTCAGGTTTGTCATTTGTTACAAGAAGTTGTCAGAAAAAATGTCCAGATATGTTTGAGAAATGCTATTATGTTAAGGTAGGGATGCTTTTTTTAAAAAAATAAAATTTTAAAATAAAATTCTTATAGAGATATATAGAGGCTTTTGTGATAGCATAGTATTGTAGTAGGGAGTGGCAACCCATTACAGTATTCTTGCCTGGAGAATCCCATGGACAGAGGATCCTGGCAGGCTACATACAGTCCATGGGGTCACAAAGATTCAAACATGACTGAGCATGCACAAGAGCATAGTTTACTTTTTAAAATTTCAGTAAAGGGCTAGAGTTTGCAATACTTTAAAAACTAATCTCCTCAGGATACTTTTCAAGAGCAGTTTTGTTCTGGTCAAGACTCTTGGGCACAGTGGCAAAAGTCAATACAGAAGGGAATGTGATGTGAATTGAGGACAGTCACAACTAAGCCTCTCTTTCTCTCCCTTGGTTCTCTCAGTATATTGGCTTCTGTGTTTTCTAAGAAAATGAACTTTTCCTCCCAGATGGGGAATATGGATAGAGGCTTCCTGGAGACATGTACTTTCTGCATAGCAAATGGCATCAGGTTAAACATTTGAAGCAGGGATTTGATTGACCAGGCTTGGGTCTTGGTCACAGGGGTCAGAGGTAGACAGAGGATGAAGTACTAGGGTTAGTGCAGACTGAAACACAAACCTAACTTTATGTCCTGTTCACAGGAGGATGAAAACCCGGACATGGCCACACATCTTCCAGTCACACTCATTAATATTTTCTGGAAGATAGTCCTTTAGCATATGTTCTGGGAAATGCTGAATAGGAAGAAAAAATGTAATTTAATAATTATATTTGCAAACATTGAAGAATGCTAACTTAGAATGTGTTAGGTATTAGTCTAACTGCTCTATTTTTAACCCCTTTAATCCTCATACAAATATGAGCCTCATGAGAGTCTTTTGAGTAGGCATTATTATTGTCTTCATTTTAGAGGAAATGGAAGCACAAAGAATGTAAACATCTTGCAGAGTTCCTATATAAATAGAAAGTGAGAAAAAAGGAATACATTTTTTTCATAAAAAAAGATTATTAAATTTAAATCACTCCTATTCAAAGTTGTGCATTTGTAAGAAGTAATCAGAATGATACCTAAGCAAAAATATCACAACAAAACAGGAAGCTAGTATGATCAGGAAAATAAATCGGATGAGGAACATATGCATGTCTTTCAAGAAATACAGCAAGAAAAGATCATGTTTTCTGAAAGGAATGATGAATACAGATTGTCGTAAATATATGGATAATTCTAAACTAACCGTTGGTTGTATACATAGTAGTGATTTATAATACAGAGATCAAAATAGATCTAATTAAACACTAGTGTTAGTCACTGAGTCATGTACGACACTTTGTGACCCCATCTAATGTAGTGCACCAGGCTCCTCTGACCATGGAATTCTCCAGGCAAGAATACTGGGGTAGATTGCCATTGCTTTCTCCAGGGGATCTTCCCGATTCAGGGATCAAACCTGGGTCCCAGGGGTTGCAGGCAGATTCTTTACCATCTGAGCCACCAGGGAAGATCAAAATAGATATAATTAAACACTAGACTGCAAGACTGTATAAATTTGGATTGGGTTACCTAAATTTTAAATGTTCCTTATAATATCCAGGAAGAAGTACAGATATAGATAGCTAGGTTTATGGACTCTGTGGGAGAGGGAGAAGGAGGGAAGATTTGGGAGAATGGCATTGAAACATGTATGATATCATGTATGAAACGAGTTGCCAGTCCAGGTTAGATGCAAGATACTGGATACTTGGGGCTAGTGCACTGGGATGACCCAGAGGGATGGTATGGGGAGGGAGTAGGGAGGAGGGTTCAGGATGGGGAACACATGTCTACCTGTGGCGGATTCATTTTGATATTTGGCAAAACTAATACAATTATTTAAAGTTTAAAAATAAAATAAAATAAAAAAAAGAAAGCATGTATAACTTTTGAAAACTGACCATATATTCAACTACTTTTAACATAACTCAAAGTCAGTATTACATAGACTAATCTTTCTGACTTTGAAGTAGTTAAATATTAGTTAAAAGAATTGACCATATATTCAGCTACTTTTAACATAACTCAAAGCCAGTATTACACAGACTAATCTTTCTGACTCTGAAGTAGTTAAATATTAGTTAAAAGAAAATTTACAAAAGAACTCACATTTTTAACTTTAAAAGCATTTCTGAATAACTCAAGAAAAAGAATCACAATAAAGTTTGAAGACATTTAGAAATACGAAATAAAGTTGTCAAGAAAAGAAGTATTTTGTGTAAGAGAATTTCAGAGATACACATCATGCTTATTCTGCAGCTCTAAATAATTCTTGAAAATATTCCATCCAACAAAAAAAATAAATGATAATAACTTGAAATGGAAAAGTGTCATAAAAGGACTATTGCTAATGGCTATGCGTGTGCTACATTGCTTCAGTTGTCTGACTCTGTGTGACCCCATAGACTGTAGTTCATGGGAATTCTCCAGGCAAGAATATTGGAGTGGGTTGCCATTTCCTTCCCCAGGGGATCTTCCTGACACAGGGACTGAACCTGCATATCTTAAGTCTCCTGCATTACTAATAGCTTATAATTGATTTATGATAGTTATAATTGATTTATGCATAAATAATTATAGTGGTTCATTTCTGCTATGATTATCTATGTATCACTTTATCAGATCATACATTTAAAGAAAAAGGTAATAATTGTTAGAAATACAATACTGTACTTTTCTAGATAGAAAATGACTATTGCATCAGTTTTTCTAAGCTCCAAGAGAATTATACTGCTTTTTTGCTTCCTTGAAGAAGACTTCCTTATGACCAAAGAATCTCAGCTCTGACAGACAAAAAACCCATGAAACCAGGGACTGAAGTTTCACCCTGGCAACATATGAGCTTGTTAATTCCATCTGTGAACTCACCTACTTACTATGGTCCTTTTCCATAGGAAGCGGATGAAGCTATGTCATTGTTTTTCCAGCTCAGTCAAGATGATGTTCTTTCTTTATGGCTCATTCCACAGACTTGCCTTCTACATAGTACAAATGGCAGGTACACATGTATGAAATTAAGTCACATGCCATGGAAAGAGCCCCTGAGATTGAGTAAGAAAACCTTGATTCAAATCCAAGCTCTTGATAGTATTAATGATGTGTGTGTGGCATGGGCGTGCTCAATTGTGTCTGACTCTTTGTTACCCTGTGGACTAGCGCCTGCTGGGCTCCTCTATCTGTGAAATACTGGAGTGGGTTATCATTTCTTTCTCCAGATTAATGACATAGATGATGTTATTTATAATGTAGGCAACATGCTCTTGAACCTCTCTCTGTTATTTGATATGCAATATTGCAATTCGACAATGCATTTTAACAGTATCACATGCATATTATGATTTTTAAGTGGGCTATATCATTTCTATCATCAGACTCAAGTATCAGAAATACAATTGCCAGATAAGAATGTGAGGGAATAACTTGTTACTATACCATGTTCATATCAGCCTTCATTGGTAGTGAGCTACCAATACATAAATAGAACAGGGTAGGAGCCAGCATGGAGTGACAGAACAGAAACAAAACAGCTGCTTCCTGCAGCAGGAACTCTTGTTAATTTGGAGCCCATATGTTAAGAATATCCACCCCTCATTAAGAGTTTCTTTACGTAGTCATCATCAGCACACAGTCTATAGACCACAGACACTGATTCAAGACACTGAAGAAAACGTGCACAAGGAAGGAATCTACCAGAAGACGTGACCGAAATTGGCTCAAGACTTTGACAGACATGAAATCGAGCAGGTAAGAGATGAAACAAAAGAAATTGTATCAGTGCCATTTATGGGGTCATTCGGAGAGAGGGAGAAAGGGAAGGAGAGAGGGAGAGAAGAGATCATCAAGGTGCAGTTTTTCAGGAAAGATCTATATCTTCTGGAGAATACTTACAAACCTACTCAGAATTGAAACTCATCTACGATTTAATTTCACAATATGATTAAAGAGCTACCTGTCTTTAACAGTACATTTGAATTCAAATATTCTCCTATGTATTCGGTTAACTATAGAAAGTTGATTTGTTTCAGTCTCTTACCTGAAACATGTATCTTCCTGAAATGAAGCATGATCTCATTTCTGTCCAAGAGTGAAATACACTCAAACAAGCTACAACACTCCTATTTCAAGGGAGCATTATGCTTCCACTGGAAGCTTTTATTCCTGTTTGACAGGTTGAACACGTTTAGGACTCTATTTTTCATCAAACCTTGGAGGGTTATGTGGAAAAAAAAAAAGGAGTTTACATAATGAACACAGGATTTAAGCCAAACACTTAACAATGAATTAGCTTCTCTGTGCTGAACAGAATTTGTGCCAGAAGACATGGAATAGCAATATGCAAACAAAGTACTTATTTGAAAAAAAAGTGTATAAGGCGAACCTATTTCCCCTCAAAGTATTTCCCCTCAAGTGATCCTGCGTTAGAATGTGGGAGTGGATAGGGACGGAGGCACTGGTGGTTTCAATTCCCAGAAGCAGAGCTGAGCCCTTGAAAATGTTACCCTAAGCATTCTATGAGTTTAACTGTCAAGTTTTTTTTTTTTTTTAATTAAGATTTAATATGTTCCTTTTTTTAAATTCAACCTCAGGATCCAAAGTAAATTTCCAACATAAAAATAATTTTATTATCTAATCATGTTTGAAAGAAACAGAAATAGAAAAGAATATTTACACAGTTAGCCAGAAAGCAGATGTGGATAGTTGTTTTCTTTCTTTCTTTTTTTTTTTTTTTGGTTTATTGCTATTGAAAATGAACAATGTGTGGAGATTTGGAGTCAACACATAACATATCTAGTTGGATCCAGGAACTAGGTCCAGTCAGCAGTATGTTTGCTTTATTGAGGAAAGTTTTAGGAACTAAAATATATTATAGGATCCTCATCCTTTTCTCTTTTATCCTTTTAATTTTATATTAGTGTTTTTCTAAGATTGATATCTTGAATGGAAGGATAGACAACAGAAAATTAAAAATTACATTCACATTAGAAAACCTGATGAAAAGATATTTATAAGAATGAAAGTCACAAAATTGTACATCCCTCTCGCATTCTCTTCCTTATAGAGTAACACAGGTTGTGCGAGGTTAAAGACAGAGTAGAAGCTTAAGTAGAAATAGAGGGTGGTGATACGGGGAAATGTTTTCACTTTTATTTTTTAATAATAGCCTAGATTGCAATTCTAAACTTTGGGACTCTGGAGAGGTAGAGAGACTTAAAAATCACTTTACATGTAGTGATTTTTACTCAGTACATTTATACTCAACATTTACTTTCTCTTTAAAGTAACTCCTAAAATATACTGCTGATTTTTAAGAAAATAAATCCTTAAAAAATTGGAAATATGTATACCTACAAATCTCTTTTGTTATGGTAGACATGAATTTTGGAGGAAAAGCCAAGAGATCCGGACTGATTTGAAAAGTCCAGCTGTTTGGACAATCTAATCTTGGCAAAACTGAAAGATTAAGGTTAACACAGTTTGATATTGGTTATTTATTAACAGGAAAAGAGTACCAAGATGTACCTTGTGCTTTGTTTCCTCTGTGAATATGCCCTTCAACACCATCTATTTCCTTCACACAATGCTAACCCTTTTTAAGTAGAACTTTTAAGTAAAAATAAAATCAGATGGAAAACTATGCCATTTTTACTGTTTATTTTTTCATGACTTTGTTCTGTGCCCACTACTTAAACAAGTAAAGCCTTCTCTTCAACATAATGGTCTACTCATTTTGCAGGCAAAGCATTTAAGACAAAGTGATCAGCCTTCAAAATGGAAATTACACATCTTTTAGGGAAAAAAGAAAAGCTTTATGGGATCAGTTTATTTCCTTTTCTGTGTATTTTGTGTATATTCTGTTAGTATTACTGTAAGTTGTTTTGTCTATTCATTATAAGAGACAACATTAAATGAAATTGTCCAGGCCAGAATACTGGAGTGGGTAGCCTTTCCCTTCTCCAGGGGATCTTCCCAACCCAGGGATGTGAGCCCAGGTCTCCCACCTTGCAGGCAGATTCATTACCAACTAAGCTATCAGGGAAGCTCCCTGAAAGGTGTTAGAAACACGTGATTTAAGTGTCTTGGTGAATAGCCTCCTAAAACTTTCCTGCTTGTTGGATTAAGAAATCAATGTCCAAGTGCATATAACTGATTAATTTTTTTATGTGTTTTACCCACTCTAAAGATAATTTTTTTTGTTCAAAATGACTTAATTTTCAGAACACACATTTACAGAAAACACAAGGTAAGTTCTGTAAATGTCCTTGCTATTCAGCCTGCAATCTCGCCTCAGACCTGAGGAAGAATCTTCAACGGTCACCTTGCCAGTAGGATAAAGTTTAATAGTCATCTTGAAAATTGACTACAAAGAGTTATGATCCAGAACCTTGAGACTGGTTGTGTGTGTTTCGTGTATGCTCAGCATTTTCCTTACCCTTCGTTATCTTCCAATATTATTTTTATAAACTGTTTTAAAAGTGAAAGTTGCTTAGTCATGTCTGACTCTTTGTGACCCCATGGGCTGTATAGTCCATGGAATTCTCCAGGCCAGAATACTGGAGTGGGTAGCCTTTCCCTTCTCCAGGGGATCTTCCCAACCCAGGGATCGAACCTAGGTCTCTGGCATTGCAGGCGGGTTCTTTACCAGCTGAGCCACAAGGAAGCCCAGGAGTACTGGAATGGGTAGCCTATCACTTCTCCAGAGGATCTTCCAGACCCAGGAATCAAACTGGGGTCTCCTGCATTGCAGGTGGATTCTTTACGGCCTTACTTATTAAGTGAAGAATTCTTAGAAGGTTATCTAGTGGGTGCTTAGCAGTACTTGGTTCTGGGTCCACTATGATCAATGAGACAGGCAAGGTCCCTGCTATCATGCAGGGGACAGTACAGCTTTCTACCCCTGCCTTATTTTCTAGTTGAGTGACCTGAACCTAGTTAGCGCCTCTTTGAAAAACAATTAAAGGCAGTTGCAGATAAGATAAAGTTATTTGCCTATTCTTATTTCAAATATCAGGAAACTGACAAATAAAGGGAAATATCTTGATCAAGTTATTTTGAAATTAAGTGCTAGCTGTATTGCTACTATATTAAAAGTAAATGGCTTATTCTTTCATTCACTGTAGCTTGGGAGAAGGAAAATAGTGAATTAATAGAATATGAAGTCTCGATAGAGACAGAACTTTCAGACCTTTAAAAATAGTATTTGTTAAAAGTCTAAAGGAGGAAGAAATTGATATTGATGTGTCCAAATCTCATACAAACTGAGTTTCTTGACTCTTATTTTGGTGAAGTGAATAAAATTATTTTGTTTTAAATGATAATTCAATTACTAAGGCATAAACACAGATGAAAACTTCATTTACAGTATTCAGTTGAATAAAATGATACTTCAACAATATCTGCTTTGCTGAGGTGCCTATTGTTGATTAATAACACTGATGATGCTATAGATTGGCTCATTAAACACCATGCCAACCTTCTTCTTCCTGTGTGTTTCTGGCTGAAGATTCTGAAAAGCTTAAAGTGACACTTCCCCTATGCCTTTGCGGTAAAGAGTCAGGAAGAGAATAAGACTCTACCAATAAAATGTATTTGCACAGACTTTAGAAGGTGGAAGCAAAGAAAAGTTGTGTTGCTTTAGATTTTTTTTTTTTTTTTCTACCAGCAGGCAAGATCTTGGTTTCTAAAGCAGTACTTCAGTGTATGTTATCCACTTCCTCCCAAGTTGAGAGGCAGCTGTTGCAAAAGCAGTGATGACAGCTAGTTCCCAGCTTTCTGATTATGGAATTGCTTTTAAAGTGGAATGTCTGTACTTTGCCGTTCCTCTGGTAGCTTCAGTCCCTGGCTGTGTTCTACAGTGCTGTGTTCAAGTCCAAAGCCCACAACTTTGGCTCTTTCTTCTATTAATTTTGAAAGTACTTTATTGTCTGTATTAAATCTTTCTTGCTTGCTTTAAATATTTAGATTTGTTTCTGAAGAACACAACAGCGTGTCAGACTGTGAGTTGCCAATACCTGGTGTTAACCTCTTTCTAATAATAGTTTCAACTGGTCACATGTCTATATAATGAAAGACTGCCTTGCTCAGCCTCTCTTATTGAGAGGTATAACAATGTGTCTCAAGTTTCAGATAATAGAATTTAAACAGTTATTATATCTGGTATTATTGGGTTTTTTCTTTAAAAGGATGGAGCATACAATACTCTAATACTTTCTAGTTGCTATGTGATGGCAAAGGTTGAATATCTTCCCTGAATCCAGGGACAGAAGCCACATAATGAGAGTATAGTGTTCAGTCAATAGTGAATCACCTACACCTGAATTATTTTATGAAACACACAGTTCTATCCTGTTTTGTTGGTGTTCAGTCACTAAGTCATGTCCGAATCTTGAGGCTCAATGGGCTGCAGCATGCCAGGCTTCCCTGTCCTTCACTATCTCCCAGAGTTTGCTCAAACTCATGTCCATTGAATCAGTGATGCCATCCAACCATCTCATCCTCTATCGCCTCCTTCTCCTCTTGCCCTCAATTTTCCCCAGCATCAGGGTTGTTTCCAATGAGTCAGTTCTTCACATCAGGTGGCCAAAAGATTGGAGCTTCAGATTAGACATCAGTCCTTCCAGTGACTATTCAAGATTGTGTTCCTTTAGGATTGACTGGTTTGATCTTGCAGTCCAAGTACTCTCAAGAGTCTTCTCCAAAACCACAGTTCAAAAGCATTACTTCAGCATTCAGCCTTCTTTAATGCTGGGTTTTAGACTCTCTCTTGCTTTTGAAAAATAACATATTATTCTTAAATAAAACATAATTGGGTTGCTGGAAGTAGAATTCGAATATAATTTTAAAAATGAGGCATGGGTCTAAGAGTTGGGTACTGGGTGGCAAGAACCCTACTATTTCAGGTTGAAAAGCCAGTGATTCTTCTTATATCATCATAAAACATTTGACAAAACTGTCACTTGTAATCCTTATAAAGATAGACTACTTGCCAAAAGAACATGCAGCCTCTGTAAATTGCTTGGAAAACCTCAGGACATTAAAAAAACTCAGAATGTTTATGAGTGTTAGCTCTGTCTTGCCATGCACAGTTCTGTGACAAGATGTACTTGGACTGGTTGTAAGACGCGATTTTAAAGAAGCAGCTTTCACGGTAAATAACCTCTGGTGTCCTCAAGTGCCTCCATTAAAACCTCTCAGTTAATTGGGGTCCATTCTAGTTTCAAAGGTTAGATTAAGGGTGATGCTTTCTTGCCTCAACTAATATTTTCAGAGAGCATCAAAGTAGACATCATTAAATTGAGGGGAAGCCAAAATATTCTGAACAAAGAAACCAGAAAATATGAGGAAAGCCTGCAAGCTTGGAAAGCTTTTCTCGATTAGATTTCTGGTTATGATTATTTGCCTGTGGATCTGACTGTTGGTAGAAAAAAAGCATACTGAGTTTTTTAGGGATTGTATCGATCTGCAAAAGCCAATGTATGCTTGACCTTTAAAGCAGCTCCTGAAGCCTCCCAACTGGCCTTGAAGAACATAACCCAGAAATTTGTACAGTCTGCAAGGAGAGAATAGAGTCCAATTCTCTCTTAAGGAGGAAATTATAAGGTATTCATATATTTTCAAGAATGAAAGAGACACACATTTAAAACAAAGAATTCATTCATTCAATATTGATGTGACACCAGGACAGTCCATGTAAGTCAGGATGATCACAAGCAAACCAATAATTATGGTAATGGAAACGATGAACACAGAACAACATCCCAAAGTAAAGAAAACAGGAACTATAAATCACAAGGGACAATGAAATTTCTTCTGGATAATATAATCAGGATCTAGTCAAGGAAATTATTTTAGCACCAGAATGGGGAATGTTTATAATTCCTGTGCAGTAGGATTTGATCACTGCTTTGAAAAATGACAGCTGTTTCTTTTCCAATTCTTCCGTTTTTTGGAAGGCAGCTGTGCTTGCCACTATATCTCCAACACTGCACTCTTCCATTTTTTTGGAATGGGACTGTATTATATTGGGTACACATGTATGTAGAGGGAGGGTAGGTCAGTGGGAAGAAGTGCACACCTGGATCTTTGGCGGCAGGCTGCAAGTGGTGTCCCAGTGTCTTTTTCCCCTCCTATAGTAATGGCCAGTCAGTCAAAAGCCACCTTTCTCAGCCTCCATTTCAATGAGGTTTGGGCAAGTAACTAGTTAGTTCTACTCAATGGAATGTGAAAACAAATATACGATTCTCTTCAGCTGTGCCCTTAAAAGGATGACATGTACACCTTCCTCTATGCTCCTCTTTCTTCGCACACACACACACACATGGATGCACACCTGAAGAGTAGCGATGAATAGAGTGGCCACTTTGGACATGGATACCTGCTGCTGACAATGGGTAAACCTGAATTGCCCATTATCATTCTTACCTTAGCTGGAAAGAAGAGTGAGAAAACACAAGAGAGAATGGACTATCATGTGTATACTGCTGTATTTTGAGTCTTTGTTATAGGGTTTATGTTAAAACCACATTAACTACCATACTATGCATAGACTGAAATGATTATTTTTCCTAAAATTTTATTCATAATACATTACTTACAAAAATTGGATCAGAGATCCAAACTGGCTATTTCAAAGTGCATGTTTAAATTAAAAATTGTATGAAGTATTCATGTTCCATAAATTTAGAATAAAAACTTAATTGTTCTCAAACAATTATCTCCAGAGAATATTACAATGAAAAATTCATCCACTGACTATTGATGCCAGTAATCATTAAATTAATGCTGATAAACATTCAATGAAAGGTTTACATATTAGACTATTACAGCTTTTCACATAGTTTGGTATAAAACTGAGAAATATAGTCCATACAGGGACTACTTGAAATGAGAGTTTTATGAAGTCTAACATCCATTCTGGAAAATAAGAAAACAATAACAATTGAAAAATTATCTTGGCTCATCAAATGTAAAGTTAATATTCAGAGTATGTATAGAGTGCACAAAAACAGCAGATAGATTTTAAAAGGAATTCAGCTTTTTTTCCTGCTTATAATGACATGATGAGAAAATTCCTTTACACGAAAGAAAAAAACACGTATTGCATATCTATTCCCAAATTTGTCAATTAAAGTAAACTGCTTTACTTAAAGTAAATTGTGTTTCTTAATCCAAGACCAAATAGCTTAATATGCACTTTTCTTTCTTCCTGGGGTTTGTCTCCTTGGAGTGTGTGAGACAGTTCTCATTGCCTTATGGCTTATGGGGCTGCCAGGGTGAGAACAAAGCTGAGGGGTGAAGCCTGGGGAAAGGGGACCAGAAGAGAAAATTTGTTGAAACTTTTATTTGAAAAGAAAGGAAATTAGTTGAAGTTGTCAGATTGGTTTTGGCTAATTTTACTTACTGATTGTATTTTAGCATATTGTAGATAACTAGAATTTGAACGTAAGAGATAGTAAGAATCAAACCGAAGTTATATTGTGGATACTTTCAGGCCTTGGAGGATATCATTGTGCTACAATTACAGAGGACAATGGCCATGGACATCAGGGTGGCTAATTTCCTTAATGAGTCTATTTTTACCCATTTGAAGAAGACTCTTGAGAGTCCTTTGGACAGCAAGATCAAACCAGTCAATCCTAAAAATAAACCCAGAATATTCATTGGAAGAACTGAAGCTGAAACTGAAGCTCCAATACTTTGACCACCTGATGTGAAGAGCCGACTCATTGGAAAAGACCCTAATGCTGGGAAAGATTGAGCATAGGAGGAGAGGGGGACCTGACGGATGAGATGGTTGGATGGCAACACCAGCTCAGTGGACATGAATTTAAGCAAACTCCGGGAGATAGTGAAGGACAAGGAAGCCTGGTATACTGCAATCCATGGCATCACAGAGTCAGACACGACTGAGCAACTAAATAACAACTTCTAAATAAAATCCTTCTCTCTTGTTCTTCTGAAATTGCATTGCTCCCATATCATCAACTTTGGAGGCACTTACTACTTTCTGCCTTGTATAATAATGGGTATATATGTATATTTATGTATATGTGTATATATATGTGTATATGTATATATATGTACATATATATGTATATAAATGTATATATGTATATTTATGTATATATATGTATATATGGGTATATATGTATATTTATTATAGAGTCTGTGTTTTATTACCATCCTCTTGCTTTCTGAACATAATAGGCACCAAAACGTTAATTATAAGAAGTCACTGTTAACAGATCTTGATCCTGCTTCTGGGCCTTCCTGTATTTTATTGTATTGTTTTTACTAACTTCATGCATTCATGAAAGAGAATTTTTTTAGTTACATTTTTTCCTTTTTTCATTCTGTTACCTTCTGAAACCAGAATTAATACAGTAATGCAGGAAATTCCTCTTCCAACCCATAAAACTTTTTAGAAACTTAAAAAATTGTCATATATTTCTGTATTACCTTATTTAATATAATTTTTTGAGACATAATTTAAATACAGTGAAACGTGTAGGTATTAACTGCACAGTTTGATGAGATAGACCAGCTCTGCTCCTAAGCTCTGGCAGTTCTGGAGTTTCACCTGAATTTCTGGCATGTTCGATAGTCTCTCCCCTCAGGCTGATGAGATCCACAATGTATCCTATCACTTCCAGGCCCAATCTCAGTTGGGTTTATAGCTCTACAATAGCAGTCTGTCAGGAATCTCTTCTCCATGTACAAACAGCTTAGAATTTGCACAGAAACTCAAGAGGACACTTACTCAGATTTGTGAAGTTCTCTGTCCAGCTACCTTCTCTCTGGTATCCTTTCCCTGAAAATAACAGCTACCTCCGTGGCCCAGAATTCCAAACTTTATTTCTTCTATTCAGGGAGATTATTGTTCTGTGTTTGGCTCTACTTCTTAAATTGGAAAGTGATCCCCAGCAAAAAGCCAGGATGAATGTAGACCTCATTTTATATATTATTTTCTTTCCTTCAATGATCATAGCCCTGAGTTCTCTGTATTCCAATTTTGTCCAGTTTCATAGTTACTTGCAGCAGAATTGTGATTCTGATGGACATTATGGTAGCCAGAATTGAAAATGCCATATCAGGTTAATTTTTACTTACTTTTTTTGACATTTTATATTGGTTGATTTGCCTTTCTTTAAAGATAGAGTAAGAATAATGCATTTCATATCAATCTTCTACAGTTGTTTGAGGATCAAATAAAATAATTTTTGAAAAAAATAACTCTAGAAATGATACAACTTAAGAGTATTTAAGATCCTAACTCTTAGCATAACTCTTTAATATAATTAATGTCATCATTTTATAAATGTACAAACTGTATGTTAAACTGTTAAACAGTTAGAACTGGACATGGAACAACAGACTGGCTCCAAATAGGAAAAAGAGTTATGTCAAGGCTGTATATTGTCACCCTGCTTATTTAACTTATATGCAGAGTACATCATGAGAAATGCTGGACTGGATGAAGCACAAGCTGAAATCAAGATTGCAGGGAGAAATATCAATAACCTCAGATATGCAGAGGATTACCACCTTTATGGCAGAAAGTGAAGAAGAACTAAAGAGCCTCTTGATGAAAGTGAAAGAGGAGAGTGGAAAAGTTGGCTTTAAAGTTCAACATATAGAAAACTAAGTCATGGCATCTGGTCCTGTCACTTCATGGCAAATAGATGGGAAAACAGTGGAAACAGTGACAGATTTTATTTTTTGGGACTTCAAAATCACTGCAGATAGTGACTGCAGCCATGAAATTAAAAGATGCTTATTCCTTGGAAGAAAAGTTACAACCAACCTAGACAGCATATTCAAAAGCAGAGACATTACTTTGCCAACAAAGGTCCATCTAGTCAAGGCTATGGTTTTTCCTGTGGTCATGTATGGATGGGAGAGTTGGACTGTGAAGAAGGCTGAGCGCCAAAGAATTGATGCTTTTGAACTGTGGTGTTGGAGAAGACTCTTGGGAGTCCCTTGGACTGAGAGGAGATCCAACCAATCCATTCTGAAGGAGATCAGCCCTGGGATTTCTTTGGAAGGAATGATGCTAAAGCTGAAACTCCAATACTTTGGCCACCTCATGCGAAGAGTTGACTCATTGGAAAAGACTCTGATGCTGGGAGGGATTGGGGGCAGGAGGAGAAGGGGACGACAGAGGATGAGATGGCTGGATGGCATCACTGACTCGATGGACGTGAGTCTGAGTGAACTCTGGGAGTTGGTGATGGACAGGGAGGCCTGGCGTGCTGCGATTCTTGGGGTCGGAAAAAGTCAGACATGACTGAGTGACTGAACTGAACTGAACTGTGTCCATATTTGTCCGAAAACTTTGAGTCTACTATTTGGTACACTTAATTCCAAATGTTAATATTTGAATGAGTTGTGTCTCATAGTCTTTTTTTTGTATTTTAAACTTTTATTTTTTTATTTTATTTTTTTACTCTACAATATTGTATTGGTTTTGCCATACGTCAACATGAATCCCCCATGGGTGTACACGTGTTCCCAATCCTGAACCCCCCTCCCACCTCCCTCCCCATACCATCCCTCTGGGTCATCCCAGTACACCAGCCCCAAGGTTCCTGTGTAGAACCTATCTGAATGTTTCTTGCATCCATTTTCTGGGACAACTCTATTTTAAGGCAAAGTAGAGTTTATCATATTCAGAGATGGATTATTAGTAGAGTTTTATATATATAAATATATATTATATTTATTATATTTTATATATATATATATATATATATTTATTTTTTTGGCTGTGCTGCATGGCATGTGAGATCTTAGTTCCCCAACCAGGGTTGAACCCACACCCCCTGCATTGGAAGGCAGATTCTTAACCAGTAGATAACCAGGGAAGTCCTAGTAAAGATGTTAATATTGCCAAATATCACATGAAATTTTGGTACCCTCTATCTTTTTCCTGAAGATAAATTACTGATTTAATTTGCAGACATCTTCTCAAATCTTTACAAATGAGTGTGGTGTGTATACTTCTATAATGCATTGTGATATTAAGTGATGTACTAAATATATTTTACATGATGTATTTCAAATGTTTTCTAGTCAGTCTATATTATGGTCATATACAGCTATGTTAGAGATCCATTTGTGGCTTATTATAACAACTGGCAAACAACATTACTCACATAGACAAATAGCTCAGGATACAAATGATTATGACTAAAACTTCCAACTCTTACAGAAAACTTATTAGCTGACATTTTTAATGGTCTTTGACATTCTAAACATAGTTTTCCTTTGATCACTGAATAAATTCTTATTGCTGATAGAAATAAATAAAACTGGTAAAAATATTTATAATCTCTGGCAAAATCACAATGTTCTCAAAATTGTCTTTGAAGAGAAAATGAATCAGTTTACTATAGTCAAACTTTATTACTTCTTCGGTGCCACATACATTCTCACAGGGCAAAGATTTCTAAAAACTCTGTTTAGAAAACTCAAGAATTAACCTTTCCTGAAGAAATCTTTTTTAATGTCTTTTCTAATTTTTTCACTCTCTTTCAGCTTCTTCGTATGCTTATTACAGGCCAAAGATTTTGTAATCTCAAGTACATTTTAAGTAATCAATAAGAAATAAAAATTTTCCATAATTGTATAATTTTGCATATATTTTTATATAACACAATTGTATGGCATCAAATATTATTCAAATACACTTACAAATGAACTTTATTAAAAGTCAAAACAGAATTGGTATACTTTTATGTAAAACTGACAAAATTTTCTAATATTGTTATATTTTATGTCTATTTTTTCCAGTTTTATTGAGATACAAGTAGCCTATAGCCCCATATAAGTCTAAGATACACAGCATAATGATTTGACTTATGTTCATCATGAAATGGTTATCACAAGTTCAGTGCACATCTGTCATCTCATTTATATACAAATTTGAAGAAATAGACAAAAATTTTTTCTTGTGATGAGAACTCTTAGGATTCACTCTTTTAACCACTTTGACATATAACGTACAGCAGTGTTAATTATTTATCAGTCATGCTGTATGCCAGATCCCCAGTACTCACCTATCTTATAACTGGGAAGTTGTTCCTTTGGACCACCTTTATTGAGTTCCCCCTTCCCCATCCCCTGTCTGTGGTAACCACAAATCTGATCTCTTTTTCTATGAATTTGTTTTGTTTTTAAAGTATCAGATCAGATCAGATCAGATCAGTCGCTCAGTTGTGTCCGACTCTTTGCGACCCCATGAATCGCAGCAGGCCAGGCCAAAGCTATGTTAGTTCCTGTTGCTACTGCTACTGCTGCTAAGTCTCTAAAGTCGTGTCCGACTGTGCAACCCCAGAGACGGCAGCCCACCAGGCTCCCCCATCCCGGGGATTCTCCAGGCAAGAACACTGGAGTGGGTTGCCATTTCCTTCTCCAATGCATGAAAGTGAAAAGTGAAAGTGAAGTCGCTCAGTCGTGCCCGACTCTTAGCAACCCCATGGACTGCAGCCACCAGGCTCCTCTGTCCATGGGATTTTCCAGGCAAGAGTACTGGAGTGGGGTGCCATTGCCTTCTCCGTAGTTCCTGTTACACAACACAATAATTTGATACTTCTATACATTTCAAACTGATCACCACAGTAAGTCTAGTTAGCATCACCATACATAAGTATCTCATAGTTATTGACTATATTCTCCACCTTGTTCATTTCATACTTGTGACTCATTTACCTCTTGATTTTTCTCACCAATTTATTTTCTCCTCCAGCTCCGCCTCTCCTTTGGCAACAACTTGTTTTTTCTCTGTATTTGTAACTCTGTTTTGCAATGTTTGTTCTTTCATTTTGTTTAAATGCTGCAATATCTAAACTGTCATGTTGCTATTTTTCCCAAGAAAATAAGTTAGATCATGGACACAAATATTTGAATTTTTAAATGCTATGGGTAAGAGGACAGCAGGACTTTTTTTCTTTTTTTGGTTTGAATAGCCACTCTGTGTTTCCAGATTTTCAGTTAACTTGAATAGTAATTTAATGCGTCTCTGTTTAGTTTCAAACAGAAGCAAACAAGTTTCCAACTATTCTAGAACGCCACCTTCTGGAAATGAAATGCTTCTCTAAATGTCAGGAAGCAGTTCATTGTGATTGTGGTAGATTTAGGACTTGGTACTGAGAAAACTCATGCTTCATCAGGAACATATGTTCCTTTCAACCAAATATTCTCCGCCTCCAGCCCTGGGGAATTAAAGAAGACACTTGTGTATAACAGTTGCAGAATAAGTGAAAGTTTTTGACTACTTATATTAGGAATAAAATTCTGTTATATTTACTTCCCCCAGCCCCCTCTTAGAACCATAAAGTTGTTCTGCTTCTGTAATACATAACATTTTTACATCTAATAATAGTACATAGAAATAAGTAACACCATTGTTCACACCATTAAGAATGAGCTAAGCCTCTGCAGTTCCAGTAAATCATTCTGTTCTAAAGGCTAGTTAATGAATATACATTTTGTTTGGCATAAGACATGAGACAATCAGGATTTTCTGACCAATTCTAACTACGTCAAGCTAGTTAAACTTGTTAGTAGCTAGAGTTCACATTTAAGTATGGGGTAACCCACATTTGCCACCTCTGAGGAATGATTGTTTTCACTGTGATAGCATTAGAACTTAAAAACAAACAAACAAACAAACTATTGGTATTTCTTTGTTGGAAACTTATGGGGTGAAGATGAGCATGTATAAACAGATTTTTTTAATGATAGTTTTATTTCTAAAATGTGAACTTTGTAAAATATGTTTCTGAGGTTTCACTTTTTAAATAAAAAATCTGCTGAAGATTTTAAAATTCATAATTTCTGTATTAATTTTTAATTCTGGTCACTTGAGGACTATGTAGATATATACTAGTCAGTTAATCTTAGTGGTTTCATACAAACATTGGCTATATCTGGAAGAGCAAATTTATTGTACATGAGTAACCACTCATGCCCACAGCAGAGATTACTAAATAAACTTGCCTCTGTTTTTCTATGAATCCAGGAAGCAGTATATACAATGTTTTACTCCAGTTACTCTCAGTAGAATACAGTTCATTTATAAGATGAAACTTACTGATTATAGAGGCCCTAGAGGAGCCCACTCCAGTGTTCTTGCCTGGAGAATCCCAGGGACGGCAGGGCCTGGTGGGCTGCCGTCTACGGAGTCGCACAGAGTCGGACACGACTGAAGGGACTTAGCAGCAGCAGCAGAGGAGCCAGATGGTGCTAGTGGTAAAGAACCCACGTGCCAATGCAGGAGACACAAGAGATGTGTGTTCAATCCCTGGGTTGGGAAGATCCCCTGGAGGAGGAAATGGCAACCCACTCCAGTATACGTGCTTGGAGAATCCCATGGACAGAGGAGCCTGATGGGCTATAGTCCATGGGGTTGCAAAGAGTCAAACATGACTGAAGCGTGCGTAACATGCAGAGGAACCACAAGAAGGATGAAAAGTAAAATGCTTGCAGTTGGGGTGGGAGAAAAACATGAGCAAGAGAAATACCAGTTTTAAAGAAAATGTGGAAAGACAGGTCCTTTAATGATATAATTTGAGTAGGCAAATAGTGCTAATAGTCTCATACTATCTTCAATTAAATTCCACCACTAGATATTCATTCTTTTGAAAGTAGTTCTTATTCAATAGGAATGACTAACAGAAGGTCAGAAACATAAAACCATACCAGTCATTAACAGTTTTACTATATTTATTTCTTAAAAGCATCAGTCATCAGAGGACCATCTGTTTTGGGGGTGGGGGAGGAAAAGATAGACCCAATTTTTGAGCACACGTGCAGTCCAAAGAGAGCAGAACCCAAAACAAGAGAAAATAGTAGATTGATTACTTTGTCTAGGAAGAAGTCCAATGATCTTCAAGCCTATTAAGTGCTAGATACTGGTTATGATGCTAAAGATATAGAGAATGTATGCTAGAGTCCTAAAGTACTGTAAAGAGTCAGAGAGACTGACACAAAAGGAGATAGTTGGAAGTATTTCATTTGAATTCATTATTATGCCTACAAGTAGTATGGGGGGAGAAGTTGAGGAGAACTAGCAAGTAAAATTCCCTTGAGAAATACATTTAAAACCAAGATAATGGATCAGAGAAGAGATAAATCATATCAAAGAGATTAATAACAAGGGCAAGACATCCCCCAAAGTATTTTCTTTTATATAATGTATGATCTTGATATATATAAAGAATATAATCTTAAGAGTGATTGAGCAGTAATGGAAACATACAAAAAGCAGTCATGGAATCGGAGTTGAAGGAATCTAATCAGATATTGCCCCTGTTAATCAGTAAAGCTAATTTTGGTCGCAGTTTTGGTTTAGAAGGGAGAGAAGGGGGAGAAAGGCTTCCCAGGTGGCGCTAGTGGTAAAGAACCCTCTTGCCAATGCAGGAGACATAAGAGACATGAGTTGGATCCCTGGGTTGAGAAGATCCCCTAGAGAAGGGAATGGCAACCACTCTAGGATTCTCACCTAAAAAAATTTTATGGACAGAGGAGCCTGGCAGGGTACAGTTCATGGGGTCACAAAAGAGTTGGACTGCTGCTACTGCTGCTGCTAAATCTCTTCAGTCCTGTCCGACTCTGTGCCACCCCAGAGATGGCAGCCCACCAGGCTTCCCCGTCCCTGGGACTCTCCAGGCAAGAACACTGGAGTGGGTTGCCATTTCCTTCTCCAATGCATGCAGGTGAAAAGTGAAAGTGAAGTCGCTCAGTTGTGTCCGACTCTAGCGACCCCATGGACTGCAGTCCACCAGGCTCCTCCATCCATGGGATTTTCCAGGCAAAAGTACTGGAGTGGGGTGCCATTGCCTTCTCCCAAAGAGTTGGACAGGGCTGAGCAACTGAGCACAACACACTACCTCCATAGCTCACAATCCAGGAAGTTAATTTTTGCTTCCGACAAGTTCTGGCAAATTGAAATCTCACTGATTCTGATTGCCCTGGATCTCCCTCCTTATAGATGCCACAAAAGAGAGGTCCACACATTTTTGAGAAGAAGCTGGAGCTTTTGCAGTATTATAATTCCATAGTCTGAACCTGGGTTTCCTGGATCTCTAATTCTGGGAGATATCAGAGTTCATACCCCACCCCTACCAGCAAAAAAACTCTTTTTGGGAAAACAGAGCTTATGATATTTCCCTCTGAAACATTAATGATGAGCACTGGCATGTTAAAAGCTGGGAGAAACCCTACAGGGAGGAAGCAACTTTCATTGAGTACACATTGTTTTTTATAGAGCATATCATTTTTCTTTATCAGCCCATTGTGATATGATTTGGAAACTTTTAGATAGACAGTCTCCAACATGAAAATAAATGATTCTCATCACCTTAGTCTATTGCCATTAAAGATTCAAATTATAACATTCCTCTTTGTTTCAGAGTCTGCCAAGCAAACAATTGATTATGATCATAATTTGGGATTCTATATAGGTCAGCCTGTAGGGAGAGAATGTCCTAGTTTTGACCATTAGAGAATTCCAGTCTGCATAACAGTCATATTGCTAATGATGATTTACTAAATTGGACTCCACTTTATTTATCAGTTGTGTAACAGAATGCTGCAACAATTTTATGATACGATATTGAAATGTAAGTAAATCTTTCGCTTATAGTCCTATAAAGTAGGACTCTTCTCATTGTTTAATTATATTACACCAGCATCAAAAAGTATAAAATTCTGATGTTAGCTTGGAGTTAAAATGTGAATTCATTGGCAGTAAGTGATAATAAAATATAAAGAATAAAGCACTGTGCTTGTTAAGTAATAAATACTCCCAAACTTGAGCTATATATTATTGAATATGCCTTTTTTCTTCCATACGCTTTTCCCTATTTTGTGGGGGAGGGGCTCAATTACCTCCTTAATGGAGTACTTTAAAATTCAGATGCCAAATTATTAGTATCATGTATTACAGTTCTCATACTTTTAACACTTGATACAAAAATTCTGGAAAGACTCTGGGCATATGAAAATACTTTCCTTTTATAGTTCAAAAATTGAGAGCCAGAAGGAATGTAGGACTTCCATGACAGCATATGGGAAAATTATAAATCTTGGAATCTCACCCATATCTTTGATTTCAGAATGAATCTTTTATTATAATCTACCTTGCTGTATTAAAAAAATACTGTGCTTTTTTCCTTCCCAGACACCATCAATAGAATTTATTAATCTATACTACACACTTACACACTTTGAATGTAACTTAATTTGACATACATAATTTCTGAGTTGTTTTTTAAATTAATGTTTGTATTAAAAAGCTATAATAAATATCCTGAGGATGAGACTGTGTCTTCTTAGCTATTCTCCACAGCTCCTATTAATGGCATTAGAGCTGTGCTAAAGATGTACCTTATCAAGTCATGATTGGAAATCCTAGTACTCTTCTGGCTTAGTTAACACTTTATTGATACTTTAAAACACTTTGGAAAAATAATTTAAGATATCAGAGAAAATTACATGTTTCATGAGTTTCCTGGATTAAGGTAGTTCTCAGAAACCCAGAAATTAGGTATGAAAAAGGTTCTGAGTTCCACCAAAAGTAATGTAAAATCTCTGCCTACCAAGTGCTCTGTTTTATTATACCTTTTAGCAATCCACCAAGAACCTGCAGAATCCCGATTTGTTATACTGCCTAACCATTAGAGTCTATAATGTCTCCGTCTGTTAATACAAAGGGCTTGACCAAGAGCTGATAATACCCAGAATTATCTTAGGTTTCTTTTATTATACTTTTAGATTCTGTTATTAGCTATCTGATTATATTGTTATTGACGCTGGTAGGCAGTTAGTTTTCTACTTTATTATGTATCCTGGAATTTGGGGGAAATGTCCTTTTCTTCCAGACATTTTCTTTGGCAGATAAAGTTATTTTGCTTAATTCTATAATTTACTAAGGTCACTGTGACAGCGAATATTCTACCACTGTTTTCACACTAAATTCTTACAGTAGAGCCTCTTGTCTCATAATTACTAGCTCACGATATCTTGAACTGTAATTGTCCTTTTGTTCTCTCCTCCTGAACATAAGATCTTGGAAGCAAGGATTCAGTCATAATTTTCTCAATATTTCTTTTGTCTATAGTAATATCTAGCATTAAAAAGACTCAAAATATTACATTAATAAGCTTAGGCGTATGCTCTACGTATTGTTACAATGACAGATTCCATGTTTGTGTCACATTTAGAGTTTCCAAATTTTAAATTGTAGGAAAAGTGTGTACACATTAAAAATGAAAGCTAGTTTCATAAGCTACAAGATAAAAAAAACCCAAAATGATAGCTCTGTAATGAGAACTTTATTATTTGCCACTGGTTTCTTAAGTGTTAAGCACTTTTATGAATATTCTTTAACTGCACACTCTTATTTGTGACTAAAATATCTAGAGTGATCTGTGCTTCTAAAGTTTCTATTTTACCTCATTTCTTTGAATTTGAATTCCACTTGGTTCTTTGGATCAAGTGGAAATGAACTACTGACCTTGACCATATCATTTAACCTTTCTGGGTTTTAAAGTCCTGTCTCCAGAAGAAGAGTTTCACACCAAATCCTCAACAATTAAATGGTTAAACAAAATATTCTTGCCATATGTTGTTTTATTTTTACCCAGAAAAATTCTCCCTGAAATTTGAAAAATATACATTGTAGAAAACATTGCTTATGGGAATTCTAATGCCATTTATGAATTAATCATTTTTGCAATTATTTAGGTATTTCTATCATATAAATACAGTCCATGGAATTATCCAGGGCAGAATACTGGAGTGGCTAGCCTTTGCCTTCTCCAGGGTATCTTCCCAACCCAGGAATTGAACCCAGGTCTCCCACAATGCAGGAAGATTCTTTACCAGCTGAGCCACATATACAGATAATATTTTATAACACAATGTACATCAGTATTACTTACCTTATTACTTCTTCTTTATTTTAATTGTATTTCTCGCCTCATTAGAAAGCAAACAGGGTGAACTCAGAAGCTCATTTCATGTTTAATGATTCACTACACATTTTGAAAGGAGTTTTGTTCACCCTTGATTTTATCTTATCAGTTGCTGTGCAAATAAAATTACATGTTCCCATACTTTGTTTGAGAAACTTCAATGATTGGCATGACCACCATCAAAAATAATTTTCTCCAATCTCTTCCGTTAACTCTTACTGTTGACACATTTAATTTATATGATTAAAAAGTTACCAGTAACAATCTAGCTATTTAATGCTCCCTCTTTCAATAACTTTCAAGGCCTGGACAGGGGCTCAAGGCTATAAAAGGACTTTTATAAAATTTTAAAGAAATTTTATTATTCTCTGAGATTCTCACTCTCTTTTTCTGTCACCCATATAAAATCTAAAAGTTTCATTGATAATTTAATGGAATTGGAATTAAGAGTGTGTGTTGTAGCTTTGTACTTATATTTCTTCCCTACAAGGAAATTATTGGATTCACTGTCTTTTAAAGAATAGAGTTCAGTCTAATGAATTAATTCTCAAAACTTTTTGCTCCCAATAATATTTTATCCTCTTAAGAACTACTGAATAGCTTTTATTCATATAGTTTATATATATGTATGTATATGTGTATATAAAGACATCATATTAGAAATCATAATTGAGAACTATTTAAAATATATATATGTATTAATTTTTCTCTGAAGTTCTGTTTTTCAGCCAGATTGAGATGTAGCTGACATGTAACTTCAGGCAGAGCTAAGGCAGGCCACATGTTGATTTAATACATATATACTAAAAGACACTTGCTCCTTGGAAGAAAAGTTGTGACCAACCTTTATAGTATATTAAAAAGCAGAGACATTACTTTGCCAACAAAGGTCCGTCTAATCAAAGCTATGGTTTTTCCTGAAGTCATGTATGGACGTGAGAGTTGGACTATAAAGAAAGCTGAGTGCGGAAGAATTGATGCTTTTGAACTGTGATGCTGGAGGAGACTCTTGAGAGTCCCTTGGACTGCAAGGAGATCCAACCAGTCCATCCTAAGGGAAATCAGTCCTGAATATTCATTGGAAGGAATAATTTGGCCACCTGATGCGAAGGACTGACTCATTGGAAAAGACCCTAATGCTGGGAAAAATTGAAGGCAGGAAGAGAAGGGGATGACAGAGGATGAGATGGTTGGATGGCATCACCAATGCAGTGGACATGAGTTTGAGTAAACTCTGGGAGTTGGTGATGAACAGGGAGGCCTGGCATGCTGCAGTCCATGGGGTCACAAAGAGTCAGACACAACTGAGTGACTGAGTTGTACGGAACTGATACTGCAAAATGATTACCGCCTAGGGTTAGCTAAAACATGCAACATGTAACCTAATTGCTCTTTGTTTTCTGTGGTTAGAACATTTGAGATTTACTCTCTTAGCTACTTTTAGGTATGTAATACAGTATTATAGTTAATAACTATCATGACTTGCTATATATTAGATTTCTAGAACACATGTATCTTATGATCAGAGGTGTGGACCATATGATCAGTATCTCCCATTCCCCTGTCCTCCCCCTACCCAGAACCTGGTAAGCACTATGCTGCTGTCTGTTTTTGTGAGTTCAGATTTTTTAGATTCCACATGCAAGTGATATTATACAGTATTTATCTTTTTCTGACTGACTCGTTTCATTTAGCATAATGCCCTCAAGGTTCATCTGTGTTGTCACAAACGACAGAATGTGCTTATTCATAGCTGAATAATATTTCACTATATATATATATATATATATACACACACATTATTATAATATACATGTGTAATATATATCTATATATGTAAACCATGCCTTCTTTCTCTATCCTCCATTGATGGACATGAATGTTGTTTGCCATGTCTTGGCTATTGTGAATAATGCTTTAGCAAATGTGAGAGTGTATGTATCTCTTTGAGATTTTATTTTCATTTCTTTTGGATATATACCCAGAAGTGGGATTGCTGAATCATATGGTATTTCTAATTTTTTGAGGAACTTCCATACTATTTTCTATAGTGGCTGTGCCAACTTCCATTCTCACGAACAATGTACAAAGATTTCCTTTTATCCATATCCTCACCAAAATTTCTTATCCTGTCTTTTGTCCAGTTTTCCCCAAACCATTGTGTATTCTTGGCTTCTTTGTCATAAATTAATTGACCATGTCTGTGTGGGTTTATTTCTGTGCTCTCTGTTCTATGGATCTCTGTCTGTGTTTTATAACAGTGTCATATTGTTTTGATTATTACACCTTTGTAATATATTTTGATACCAGGATGTGTGATACCTCCAGCTTTTATTTTCCTTCCAAGATTGCTTAGCTATGTAGGGTCTTTCATGATTCTACATAGATTTTAGACTTTTTGTTGAATTTCTGTAAAAAAGAACATCAAAATTTTGATTGGGATCACATTAAATCTCTAGATTGCGTTGATAGCATAGTCATTTTAACAGTATTAATTCTTCTAGTCCATGAGAATGGAATATCTTTCCATTTATTTATGCATTCTTCAGTTTGTTCATCAGTGTCTTATTGTGTTAAATGTACAGATCTTTTGCCTTGATTAAATATTTTCCTAAATATTTTGTTCTTTTTGATGTTATTATAAACAGGTTGTTTTTTATCTTCTTGATAGTTGTTGCTGTATAGAAAGACAGCTGGTTTTTGTATATTGATATTGTATTCTGCTAAACTACCTATTTTATTTATTAGTTCTAACAGTTTTTGGTATAGCCTTTTCATATAATCCCAATTCATTTTTCTTGTCTAATTGCTCTGAATAGGACTTCTAGGACTATTTTGAATAAAAGTGATAAGAAGGGACATATTTATCTTGTTCTTGAACTTAGAGTAAGGCTTTCAGATTTTTTAAACTCTTAATCTCTTAATTTTGGTTGCTTCATTTATGAAATCTATAAAAACTAAAGGGTAAATGGTTTCTCATGTCCCTCAGAGTACTAAAAATTGCATGAAATTTAGTGTAATGTGAGTTTGTTATACCTACATATTGTAGCTATTGTAACTTCATATTGTTTCAATATTGTTATTAGAAATGGGATTACACTAGGGTACAATTCTATTTCTCCATTTTTTATTTATTTAAAAAATTAGTTAGGGAAATTTATCCCTAAAATACTTTGAAACCTTCTTTAAAAAGTAGTAATAGCATTTCTGAGCTAATTGAATTATATTCCTAAGTAAGGATTTTTTTTATTAAAAAATAATTCTTAAAAATTCTCTTTGTTGACAATGCACCTGTACCATTCTCTTTCATAGATCTGAGTAATAATTAGTTTATTTTTCCTTTTGTAGTATATTATAAAATACACATTGATTCAGAAGTATCATTTCAGGGCTTTTTATCAAGTTAAAAACCTATCCTTTGTTCCTATAAAGAATTGAATGTACTGATTAATATGGATTGTTCATCTGACTTCTTAGAAAAGACAAGAAAGCCCGAGTGGTACACTCTGAGAAGGTACAAAAACTAGGGTTAAAAGCTCTAGAGTTAAGGTGATCCTATGATTACTTTGGGACGTGAGTTTAAACAAACCTTGGAATAAGAATTGAATCCATTAAAAAAAAAAAAAACTCCCTGATGAGATGTATTAGATATACTCTGACTGCCAGTCTTGGGAGAAAAAAAAGTTCAAAACTTTTCCCTTTTAGTTAAGGGAAATGTCTTCTTGTGAGAAATCAAGACCCAAGGTCTGTGTCTTAGGTGAAATCAAGTATGATTAAAAGGCACCAACTGTGTGCCAAAGTCCTCACTCTGAGATTAGCAAAAATATTTGTCCTGGTCCAGAGATACCCTTGTAAACCTGTAACACTGCTCTAGAGCCACACTCTTATAATGTAAGCCTGGGAGGAATTCAGTAGGGAAAAATTACAATCCTCACTACAAAGCAGCTTTAGATTAAAATAAATCACAACACAAGTGAATGAACAAAATGTCATGAGTAAAGTATCAGTTCTAGCAAAAATAAGCCAGAATTTTGAGATAACGACTAAATGAAAATAATAAAACAAATCTGATGTGTTTAAAATGATTAAAGCAATAAAGTATAAAACCTGTAAGGATAGGACAAAATACAGTAAGGATAGACAAATTATAATAAAAATAGAAATTATGCACAGTACAAATAATACAGAAAAACAGATTATGTATATATGTGTATATATATATGTACACACATATCTTTTATACACACACACACACACATATGTATATATTTGTATTCAAGCCAGTGGCTCAGATGATAAAGAATCTACCTGCAGTGCGGGAGTACCAGGTTCGATCCCTGGGATAAGAAGATCCCCTAGGCTACCCACTCCAGACATGAAGTAGAGACTGAACAACAACAGCAAGAAAACAAGAAACAGAGACTCTGGGTTTAGATTAAAATGGAAAAATGTCCAGTTAAATATAAACTATAAATTACGTCATGAAATTTACTTAACAAGTATGTTTTGAGATCCTATTATGCGCCAAGCATTGTTCTAGATATTTCAGTACCTCACTGAGTCAAACATACAAATATTCCTGTGACCATGACATTCAATTTCTAGTGGGAGAGAGAAAATAAACACTAAGTACATTACAAAAAAGGTAGAAAATATGAACAACAAACACAGAGAGTTTTAAGCTAAATAATATAAAAGATATATCAGCAGATACTTAGTGAAAGAAAATTGTGATATCTGTATTAGTATGAGAAAAATGAAAGCCGGGAGAACAAGTGGCAGAGGAGCAGGCGGATGTGGAGTACATCACTCTCCATGGATACAACAGGAATACACCTTTAGACACAGAAGTACATGCAGAACACCAGCTGAGAGCAGACAGGAGTACTTGATCAGTGGAAAAGAATATATAGAACCAGGCAAAACTCAGTAGGACAAAGGAACTAGGGGGAAAAACAGGAGTGTTAGTAGGACTGGACCTGCACTCGGTGGGTGGGGAATTGATGCAGGGGTTTGATAACCACTTAAGGGCAATTATCTGAGTCAGAGGAGAAACATATAAGGCTGAGAGTGAAACAACTGATCTGTGGCAGCCTAAATGGAATGAGAATGAGACAGTCCTTGCCAAAGCCATACATAATTATTGTTTGCCTGATTTTGTAATTGCCATTGATATGGGGTTCATCTTTGGTTTCTTGGTTTTTTGATATTTGTTTTACTCTCCCTTAATGTCATACCAATCACTTGTGGAATATTCATTCCGGACTAGAGATCAAACCTTGAACCTTTGGAGTGGGAGCACTGACTCCAAGACTCTAGACTCCCAGAGCACTAGCCCTCAGTTCAGTTCAGTTCAGTTCAGTAGCTCAGTCGAGTCCGACTCTTTGCGACCCCATGAATTGCAGCACACCAGGCCTCCCTGTCCATCACCAACTCCCAGAATTCAGTCAGACTCATGTCCATCAAGTCAGTGATGCCATCCAGCCAGCTCATCCTCTGTCGTCCCCTTCTCCTCCTGCCCCCAATCGCTCCCACCATCAGAGTCGTTTCCAATGAGTCAACTCTTCGCATGAGGGGGCCAAAATACTGGAGTTTCAGCTCCAACATCATTCCCTCCAAAGAAATCCCAGGGCTGATCTCCTTCAGAATGGACTGGTTGGATCTCCTCTCAGTCCAAGGGACTCTCAAAAGTCTTCTCCAACAACACGGTTCAAAAGCATCAATTCTTTGGTGCTCAGCCTTCTTCACAGTCCAACTCTCACATCCATACATGACCAAAAGAAAAACCATAGCCTTGACTAGATGGACTTCTGTTGGCAAAGTAATGTCTCTGCTTTCGAATATGCTATCTAGGTTGGTCATAACTTTCCTTCCAAAGAGTAAGCGTCTTTTAATTTCATGGCTGCAATCAACATCTGCAGTGATTATGGAGCCCAGAAAAATAAAGTCTGACACTGTTTCCACAGTTTCCCCATCTATTTGCCATGAAGTGATGGGACCAGTTGCCAAGATCTTCGTTTTCTGAATGTTGAGCTTTAAGCCAACTTTTTCACTCTCCCACTTTCACTTTCATCAAGAGGCTTTTTAGTTCCTCTTCACTTTCTGCCATAAGAGTGGTGTCATCTGCATATCTGAGGTTATCGATATTTCTCCCAGCAATCTTGATTCCAGCTTGTGCTTCTTCCAATCCAGCGTTTCTCATGATGTATTCTGCATATAAGTTAAATAAGCAGGGTGACAATATACAGCCTTGACATACTCCTTTTCCTATTTGGAACCAGTATGTTGTTCCATGCCCAGTTCTAACTGTTGCTTCCTGACCTGCATGCAGATTTCTCAAGAGGCAGGTCAGGTGGGCTGGTATTCCCATCTCTTTCAGAATTTTCCACAGTTTATTGTGATCCACACAGTCAAAGGCTTTGGCATAGTCAATAAAGCAGAAATAGATGTTTTTCTGGAACTCTCTTGCTTTTTCCATGATCCAGCAGATGTAGGCAATTTGATCTCTGGTTCCTTTGCCTTTTCTAAAACCAGCTTGAACATCTGGAATTTCACCATTCATGTATTGCTGAAGCCTGGCTTGGAGAATTTTGAGCATTACTTTACTAGCATGTGAGATGAGTGCAATTGTGTGGTAGTTTGAGCATTCGTTGGCATTGCCTTTCTTTGGGATTGGAATGAAAACTGACCATTTCCAGTCCTGTGGCCACTGCTGAGTTTTCCAAATTTGCTGGCATATTGAATGCAGCACTTTCACAGCATCATCTTTCAGGATTTGAAATAGCTCAACTGGAATTCCATCATCTCCACTAGCTTTGTTCATAGTGCTGCTTTCTAAGGCCCACTTGAGTTCACATTCCAGGATGTCCGGCTCTAGGTCAGTGATCACACCATCATGATTATCTGGGTCATGAAGATCTTTTTTGTACAGTTCTTCTGTGTATTCGTGCCATCTCTTCTTAATATCTTCTGCCTCTGTTAGGTCCATACCATTTCTGTCCTTTATCAAGCCCATCTTTGCATGAAATGTTCCCTTGGTATCTCTGATTTTCTTGAAGAGATCCCTAGTCTTTCCCATTCTGTTGTTTTCCTCTATTTCTTTGCATTGATTGCTGAAGAAGGCTTTCTTATATCTTCTTGCTATTCTTTGGAACTCTGCATTCAGATGCTTATATCTTTCCTTTTCTCCTTTGCTTTTCACTTCTCTTCTTTTCACAGCTACTTGTAAGGCCTCCCCAGACAGACATTTTGCTTTTTGCATTTCTTTTCCATGGGAATGGTCTTGATCCCTGTCTCCTGTACAGTGTCACGAACCTCAGTCCATAGTTCATCAGGCACTCTATCAGATCTAGGCCCTTAAATCTATTTCTCACTTCCACTGTATAATCATAAGGGATTTGATTTAGGTCATACCTGAATGGTCTCGTGGTTTTCCCTACTTTCTTCAATTTAAATCTGAATTTGGCAATAAGGAGTTCATGGTCTGAGCCACAGTCAGCTCCTGGTCTTGTTTTTGTTGCCTGTATAGAGCTTCTCCATCTTTGGCCACAAAGAATATAATCAATCTGATTTCGGTGTTGACCATCGGTGATGTCCATGTGTAGAGTCTTCTCTTGTGTTTGTCCATCACCAATTCCCAGTGTTTACTCAAACTCATGTCCATTGAGTCAGTGATGCCATCCAGCCATATCATCCTCTGTCGTCCCCTTCTCCTCCTGCCCCCAATCCCTCCCAGCATCAGAGTCTTTTCCAATGAGTCAACTCTTCCCATGAGGTGGCCAAAGTACTGGAGTTTCAGCTTCAGCATCAGTCCTTCCAATGAACACCCAGGACTGATCTCCTTTAGGATGGGCTGGTTGGCTCTCTTTGCAGTCCAAGGGTCTCTCAAGAGTCTTCTCCAACACCACAGTTCAAAAGCATCATTCCTTTGGGCTCAGCTGTCTTCACAGTCCAACTCTCACATCCATACATGACTACTGGAAAAACCATAGCCTTGACTAGATGGAACTTTGTTGGCAAAGTAATGTCTCTGTTTTTTAATATGCTATCTAGGTGGGTCATAACTTTCCTTCCAAAGAGTAAGCATCTTTTAATTTCATGGCTGCAGTCACCATCTGCAATGATTTTGTAGCCCCAAAGAATAAAATCAGCCACTGTTTCTCCATCTATTTGCCATGAAGTGATGGGACTGGATGCCATGATCTTCGTTTTCTGAATGTTGAGCTTTAAGCCAACTTTTTCACTCTCCTCTTTCACTTTCATCAAGAGGCTTTTTAGTTCCTCTTCACTTCCTACCACCTCAATACATAAGACAAACACAAACATACTTAAAAGGAGAAATTGACAGTAACAAAATAACAGGAGGAGACTTTAATACCCCACTCACACAAATGGACAGATCATTAAAACAGAAAATTCATAATGAAACACAAATCTTAAAGCATAACATTAGATGAGATGGATCTCATTGATATCTTCAGAACATTCCATCAAAATTCAGAAGAATGTCTTTTCAAGTGCACATTGAATATCCTCCAGGATAGACCACATTTTGGGTCACAAATCAAACCTCAGTAAATTTAAGAAAATTGAAATCATATCAAGCATCTTTTCTGACTTCAATGCTTTGAGACTAGATAGCGATTACAAGAAAAAAAACTGTAACGAGTCGCCAGTCCAGGTTTGATGCACGATACTGGAAGCTTGGGGCTGGTGCGCTGGGATGACCCAGAGGAATGGTACAGGGAGAAAGGAGGGTTCAGGATGGGGAACACGTGTATACCTGTGATGGATTCATGTTGATATATGGCAAAACCAATACAATATTGTAAAGTTAAAAAAAAAAAAGAAAAGAAATATCTAACTACATTAAAAAAAAACTGTAAGAAATACAAACGTGGAGATTAAACAACACAACTTTAAATAACCAATGGGTTACTGAAAAATGAAAAGGGAAATCAAAAAATTTCTATAAACAAATGACAATGAGAACACAACAATTCAAAACCTATGGGATGCAGCAAAAGCAGTTCTAAGAGGGAGAGAGTGAAGTAGTTCAGTTGTGTCCAACTCTTTGCAACCCCATGGACTGTAGCCTACCAGGCTCCTCCATCCATGGAATTTTCCAGGCAAGAATACTGGAGTGGGTTGCCATTTCCTTCTGCAAGGGATCTTCCTGACCCAGGGATCGAACCCAGGTCTCCCATATTGCAGGCAGATACTTTACCTTTATTGCAGTACAATACTACCTCAAGAAACAAGAAAAACATAAAATAGACAACTTAACTTTACACCTAAAGCAACTGGAAAAAGAAGAACAAAAACATTCCAAAATTAGTAGAAGGAAAGAAATTATAAAGATCTGAGCAAAAATAAATGAAAAATAAATAAACAAAGTAAAGATTAATAAAACTAAAAACTGTTTCTTTGAGAAGATAAACAAAATTGACAAACCCTTGGCCAGACCCATCAAGAAAAAAAGAAAGAAAAATCAAATCAACAAAATTAGAAATGAAAAAAGAGAGGTTACAACAGACAATGCAGAAATACAAAGGATTATGAGACTATTATGAACAACTAGATGCAATAAAATAGATAACCTGGAAGAAATGGATAGATTCTTTAAAAAGGTCAATCTTCTAAGACTGAACCAGGAAGAAATAGGAATTATGAACATCCCAATTACAAGCACTGAAATTGAACCTGTGATCAAAAATCTCCCAAAAAACAAAAGCCCATGACCAAATGGTTTCACAGGAGAATTCTATCAAACATTTAGAGAAGAGCTAATGCCTGTCCTTCCAAAGCTCTTTCAAAAAACTGCAGAGGAAGGAAAACTGCCAAACTCATTCTACAAGGCCACCATTACCCTGATACCAAAACCAGACAAAGAAAACACAAAATAAGAAAACTAAAGCAAGAGAGTTCCAGAAAAACATCTATTTCTGCTTTATTGACTATGCCAAAGCCTTTGACCATGTGTATCACAATAAACTGTAGAAAATTCTGAAAGAGATGGGAATACCAGACCACATGACCTGCCTCTTGAGAAACCTATATGCAGGTCAGGAAGCAACAGTTAGAACTGGACATGGAACAACAGACTGGTTCCAAATAGGAAAAGGAGTATGTCAAGGCTGTATATTGTCACCCTGCTTATTTAACTTATATGCAGAATACATCATGAGAAATGCTGGGCTGGAAGAAGCACAAGCTGGAATCAGGATTTCTGGGAGAAATATCAATAACCTCAGATATGCAGATGACACCACCCTTATGGCAGAAAGTGTAGAGGAACTAAAAAGCCTCTTGATGAAAGTGAAAGAGGAGAGTGAGAAAGTTGGCTTAAAACTCAACATTCAGAAAACAAAGATCATGGCATCTGGTCCCATCACTTCATGGCAAATAGATGGGGAAACAGTGGAAACACTGTCAGATTTTATTTTTCTGAGCTCCAAAATCACTGCAGATGGTGATTGCAGCCATGAAATTAAAAGACGCTTACTCCTTGGAAGGAAAGTTATGACCAACCTAGATAGCATATTCGAAAGCAGAGACATTACTTTGCCATCAAAGGTCCATCTAGACAAGGCTATGGTTTCTCCAGTAATCATGTATGAATGTGAGAGTTGGACTGTGAAGGAAGCTGAGCACCGAAGAATTGATGCTTTTGACCTGTGGTGTTGGAGAAGACTCTTGAGAGTCCCTTGGACTGCAAGGAGATCCAACCAGTGCATTCTAAAGGAGATCAGTCCTGGGTGTTCTTTGAAAGAAATGATGCTAAACCTGAAACTCCAGTATTTTGGCCACTTCATGCGAAGAGTTGACTCATTGGAAACGACTCTGATGGTGGGAGCGATTGGGGGCAGGAGGAGAAGGGGACGACAGAGGATAAGATGGCTGGGTGGAATCACCGACTCGATAGACATGAGTCTGAGTGAACTCTGGGAGTTGGTGATGGACAGGGAGGCCTGGCGTGCTGCAATTCATGGGGTCGCAAAGAGTCGGACACGACTGAGCGACTGAACTGAACTGACAGGCTAATATCACTGATGAACATAGATGCAAAAATCTTCGACAAAATTATGGCAAACAGAATTCAGCAACACATCAAAAGCTCATACATCATGATCAAGTTAGGTTTACTTGAGGGATGCAAGGATTCTTCAATATACAGAAATCAGTGTGATACACCATATTAATATATTGAAAGATAATAACCACATGATCATCTCAATAGATGCAGAAAAATCCTTTGACAAATTCAGCATCTATTTATGATTAAAACTCTTTAAAAATGGACATAGAAGGAAACTACCTTAACATAGTAGAGGCCATATATGATAAGCCTACAGCAAACATTATTCTCAATGGTGAAAAACTGAAAGCATTCTCCCTAAGATCAGGAACTATGTTATTCAACATAGTTTTGAAAGTCCTAGCTATAGCAATTAGAGAAGAAAAAGAAACAAAAGGAATCCAGATCAGAAAAGAAGAAGCAAAGCTCTCACTGTTGGCAGATGATACAATACTATACATAGAAAACCCTAAAGATAGTATCAGAAAATTACTAAAGCTAATCAGTGAATTTAGCAAAGTTGCAGGAGACAAAATCAATACACAGAAATCGCTTGTATTTCTATATACTAACAATGAAAAATCAGAAAGAGAAATTAAGGAATCAATCCCACTCACCACTGCAACAAAAAGAATTAAATATCTAGGAATAAACTTACCTAAGGAGACAAAAGAACTGTACACAGAAAATTATAAGACACTGATGAAATAAATCAAAGATGACATAAACAGAGAGATAATCAATGTTCCTGGGTAGGAAGACTCAATCCTGTGAAAATGACTATACTATCAAACACAATCTACACAGATTCAACATAATCCCTGTAAAATTACCAATGGCATTTTCCACAGAACCAGAACAAAAATTTCATAATTCATATGGAAACACAAAAGACCCCAAATAGTCAGAGCAGCCTTGAGAAAAAGAATGGAACTGGAGGAATCAAGCTTCCTGACTTCAGATTACACTACAAAGCTACAGTCATCAAGACAGTATGGCCTTGGTACAAAAACAGAAACATAGACCAATGGAACAAGATAGAAAGCCCCAAAATAAACCCATGCATCTATGGATAACTTATTTTTGACAAAGGAGGCAAGAATATACAATGGGGCAAAGACAGCCTCTTCAATAAATGGTGCTGGGAGAACTGGACAGCTACATGTAAAAGAATGAAATTAGAACACTTCCTAACACCATACACAAAGATAAACTCAAAATGGATTGAAGACCTAAATGTAAGACCAGAAAGTATAAAACTCTTGGAGGAAAACATAGGCAGAACACTTGATGACATAAATCAAAGCAAGATCCTCTATGACCCACTTCCTAGAGTAATGGAAATAAAAACAAAAGTAAACAAGTGGGACCTGATTAAACTTAAACGCTTTTGCACAGCAAAGGAAACTATAAGCAAGGTGAAAAGAAAACCCTCAGAATAGGAGAAAATAATAGCAAATTAAACAGCTGACAAAGGATAAATTTCCAAAATATACAAGCAGCTCATACAACTCAATACCAGAAAAACAAACAACCCAATCAAAAAGTGGGAAAAATATCTAAACAGACATTTCTCCAAAGAAGACATACAGATGGCTAAAAAACACATGAAAAGGTGCTCAACATTGCTCATTATTAGAGAAATGCAAATCAAAACTACAAGGAGCTATCACCTCACACTGGTCAGAATGGCCCTCATCAAAATGTCTACAAACAGTAAATTCTGGAAAGAGTGTGGAGAAAAGGGAACACTCTTACACTGTTGGTGGGAATGTAAATTGATACAGCCACTATGGAAGATGATATTGGAGATTTCTCAAAATATTAGGAATAAAACCACCATATGACCCAGAAATGCCACTCCAAGGCATATACCCTGAGAAAACCAAAATTGAGACACATGAATCCCATGGTTCATTGCAGCACTATTTATAATAGCTGGAAAATGGAATCAACTAGATGCCCATTGACAGATGAATGGATAAAGAAGTTGTGGTATATATGCACAATGGAATATTACTCAGCCATAAGAAGGAATGCATTTGAGTGAGTTCTAATGAGGTGGCACCTATTTTACAGAGTGAAGTTAGTCATAAAGAGAAAGATAAATACATTGTTCTAAGACATATATACAGAATCTAGAAAAATGGTACTGAATAATTTATTTACAGGGAAACAATGGAGAGACAGACATAGAGAATAGACTTATGGACATGGGGAGAGGGGAGGAGAGGGTGAGATGTATGGAAAGAGTAACAAGGAAACTTACATTACCATATATAAAATAGATAGCCAACAGGAATTTACTGTATGGCTCCAGAAACTCAAACAGGGGCTCTATATCAACCTAGAGGGTTGGGATGGGGAGGGAGATGGGAGGGATTTTCAAAAGGAAGGGGATATATGTATATCTATGGCTGATTCATGTTGAGGTTTGACACAAAACAGCAAAATTATGCAAAGCAATTATCCTTCAATTAAAAAAATCATTAAAAAAAACACCTGAAAGCCAAAGTATTACTAGTGAATAAAGATATTAGTCAAGGCTATGGTTTTTCCAGTGGTCATGTATGGATGTGAGAGGTAGACTGTGAAGAAAGCTGAGCCCCGAAGAATTGATGCATTTGAACTGTGGTGTTGGAGAAGACTCTTGAGAGTCCCTTGGACTGCAAGGAGATCCAACCAGTCCATTCTGAAGGAAATCAGCCCTGGGATTTCTTTGGAAGGAATGATGCTAAAGCTGAAACTCCAGTACTTTGGTCACCTCATGCGAAGAGTTGACTCATTGGAAAAGACTCTGATGCTGGGAGGGATTGGGGGCAGGAGGAGAAGGGGACCACAGAGGATGAGATGGCTGGATGGCATCACTGACTCGATAGATGTGAGTCTGAGTGAACTCCGGGAGTTGGTGATGGACAGGGAGGCCTGGCGTGCTGCAATTCATGGGGTCGCAGAGTCAGACACGACTGAGCGACTGAACTGAACTGAACTGAAAGATATTAGATGTTGTTTGTATTTCTTAGTTACACATACTGGAATGCTATTTATTTATTCCAGAAGCTCAATGTTTTATGTTTTACGGTCTATTGAGTATTTTATCTCAGTTATATATTTAATCTGTTCTTTATTACTTTCTGTTAATATCCTTGGATGATAAAAGTGGCTTCCTGTCCCTTGAGACACAATTGGCCTCTAATTTAGTTAACATATCCCTTCCACTAAAGAAATAGGACAGTCAGGCACAAACAGAAAACAGTGTGAAAACAATTGGCTGTTGATATTATAGAACAGATGGGTTTCCCTGGTGGCTCAGATGGTAAAGAATCCGCCTGTAATGCGAAGCCTGGGTTTGATCCCTGGGTGGGGTAGATCCCCTGGAGGAGGGCATGGCAATGCAATCCAGTATTCTTGCCTGGAGACTCCCCACAGTCAAAGGAGCCTCGTGGGCTAAGTCTATGGGGTTGCAAAGAGTTGGACATGACTGAGCAGCTAAGCAATTGGCTGTTGATTTTATAGAAAAGAGGTCCCAGGAAAGTGATAAAGTATCTTTATTAATAAGAACTAAAGAACCTCTTGATGAAAGTGAAAGGGGAGAGTGGAAAAGTTGGCTTAAAGCTCAACATTCAGAAAACTAAGATCATGGCATCCAGTTCCATCACTTCATGGCAAATAGATGGGGAAACAGTGGAAACAGTGTCAGACTTTATTTTTGGGGGCTCCAAAATCACTGCAGATGGTGATTGCAGCCATGAAATTAAAAGACAGTTAGTTACTCCTTGGAAGGAAAGTTATGACCAACCTAGACAGCATATTAAAAAGAAGAGACATTACTTTGCCAACAAAGGTCCATCTAGTCAAGGCTATGGCTTTTCCAGTAGTCATGTATGGATGTGAGAGTTGGACTATAAAGAAAGCTGAGTGCCGAAGAATTCATGCTTTTCAACTGTGGTGTTGAAGAAGACTCTTGAGAGCCCCTTGGACTGCAAGGAGATACAACTAGTCCATTCTAAAGGAGATCAGTCCTGGGTGTTCATTGGAAGGACTGATGTTGAAGCTGAAATTCCAATACTTTGGCCACCTGATGCAAAGAGCTGACTCATTTGAAAAGACCCTGATGTTGGGAAAGATTGAGGGAAGGAGGAGAAGGGGATGGCAGAGGATGAGATGGTTGGATGGCATCACTGACTCAGTGGACTCCGGCAGTTGGTGATGGACAGGGAGACCTGGCATGCTGTGGTTCATGGGGTCGCAAAGAGTCAGACACGACTGAGTGGCTGAACTGATACTGATTCCTATTACCTATTTCTTACAGTTGTTAAGGTTTTCAACCTTTTCGGTTATGACTGAGAAGGCTGCACCAGTGTCTATGAGAAATTTTATCAAGTGGTCCGCCATTTCAATGACCATCTGAGTCTTGGCATTAGTTATGTAGGTGGTGTCTCTAAGGCAGAGCCACTTTAGGCATTGGGCCCCATCAGTCTTTAGATTGTGAAACCATCAAAGGCCCTACCATACTGGCATCTGGGCCACTTCCTCTGCCAATGACCTGGCTGTTTGCAAAGGGAGTATCAATCACAGTCTTTACTCCAGTGTCCCTTCTGTCCACACAGGGCACACTGATTTTGCCTGGGTACCTATGGGCCTTGTGGTCTACTGTGGCCAAACTGGCCCAGAAATCCGGGTCTCTTTGGTGGTCAGATGGTAAAGCGTCTGTCTATGATGTGGGAGACCCGTGTTCAATCCCTGGGTTGGGAAGATCCCTTGGAGAAGGAAATGGCAATCCACTCCAGTACTATTGCCTGGAAAATCCCATGGACAGAGGAGCCTGGTAGGCTATAGTCCATGGGATCGCAAAGAGTTGGACACGACTGAGTGACTGAACTGAACTGATGTGCATATAGAGGGCTTTCCCAGTGGCACTAGTAGTAAAGAACTGGCCTGCCAATGCAGGAGACATAAGAGACCTGGGTTCGATCCCTGGGTTGGGAAGATCCCATGGAGGAGGGCATGGCAACCCACTCCAGTATTCTTGCCTGGAGAAAACCCATGGACAGAGGAGCCCGGTGGGCTACAGTCCATGGGGTTGCAGAATTGGACAGGCCTGAAGTGGCTGAGCACATGCACATGTGCATAAATAATGTAGTGACATAACAAATCCATTTACTTTTAATATGTGTCTTTATACTTAAAGTGAATTTCTTATCGATAACATACACTGTGTCTTGTTTTCTGATTCACTCAGACAATCTGGCTTTTTTTTTTTTTTTCAATTTTATTTTATTTTATTTTTTTAAATTTTATTTTATTTTTAAACTTTACATAACTGTATTAGTTTTGCCAAATATCAAAATGAATCCGCCACAGGTATACATGTGTTCCCCATCCTGAACCCTCTTCCCTCCTCCCTCCCCATTCCATCCCTCTGGGTCGTCCCAGTGCACCAGCCCCAAGCATCCAGTATCGTGCATCGAACCTGGACTGGCAACTCATTTCATACATGATATTCTACATGTTTCAATGCCATTCTCCCAAATCTTCCCACCCTCTCCCTCTCCCACAGAGTCCATAAGACTGTTCTATACATCAGTGTCTCTTTTGCTGTCTCGTACACAGGGTTATTGTTACCATCTTTCTAAATTCCATATATATGTGTTAGTATACTATATTGGTGTTTTTCTTTCTGGCTTACTTCACTCTGTATAATAGGCTCAATCTGTCTTTTAATTGGTGCGTTTAGATGATTGGGCTTCCCTTGTGGCTCAGCTGGTAAAGAATCCGCCTGCATTGCCAGAGACCTGGGTTTGATCCCTGGTTGGGAAGATCCCCTGGAGAAGAGAAAGGCTACCCACTCCAGTACTCTGGCCTGGAGATTAGTCCATGGGATTGCAGGAGTCGGACACGACTGAGTGACTTTCATTCAGTTCAGTTCAGTTCAGTCGTACAGTCGTGTTCGACTCTTTGCCACACCATGAACTGCAGCACGCCAGGCCTCCCTGTCCATCGCCAACTCCCGGAGTTCACTCAAATTCACGTCCATCGAGTCAGTGATGCCATCCAGCCATCTCATCTTCTGTCGTCCGCTTTTCCTCCTGCCCCCAGTCCCTCCCAGCATCAGAGTCTTTTCCAGTGAGTTAACTCTTCACACGAGGTGGCCAAAGTACTGGAGTTTCAGCTTTAGCATCATTCCTTCCAAAGAAATCCCAGGGCTGATCTTCAGAATGGACTGGTTGGATCTCCTTGCAGTCCAAGGGACTCTCAAGAGTCTTCTCCAACACCACAGTTCAAAAGCATCAATTCTTCGGGGCTCAGCTTTCTTCACAGTCCACCTCTCACATCCATACATGACCACAGGAAAAACCATAGCCTTGACTAGATGGACCTTTGTGGGCAAAGTAATGTCCCTGCTTTTCAATATGCTATCTAGGTTGTTCATAATTTTCCTTCCAAGGAGTGTCTTAATTTCATGGCTGCAATCACCATCTGCAGTGATTTTGGAGCCCCCCAAAAATAAAAGGGAACCCTCTTACACTGTTGGTGGGAATGCAAACTAGTACAGCCACTATGGAGAACAGTGTGGAGATTCCTTAAAAAACTGGAAATAGAACTGCCTTATGATCCAGCATTCCCACTGCTGGGCATACACTGAGGAAACCAGAAGGGAAAGAGACACGTGTACCCCAGTGTTCATCACAGCACTGTTTATAATAGCCAGGACATGGAAGCAACCTAGATGTCCATCAGCAGATGAATGGATAAGAAAGCAGTGGTACATATACACAATGGAGTATTACTCAGCCATTAAAAAAAATACATTTGAAGCAGTTCTAATGAGGTGGATGAAACTGGAGCCTATTATACAGAGTGAAGTAAGCCAGAAAGAAAAACACCAATACAGTATACTAACGCATGTATATGGAATTTAGAAAGATGGTAACAATAACCCTGTGTACGAGACAGCAAAAGAGACACTGATGTATAGAACAGTCTTATGGACTCTGTGAGAGAGGGAGAGGGTGGGAAGATTTGGGAGAATGGCATTGAAACATGTAAAATATCATGTATGAAATGAGTTGCCAGTCCAGGTTCGATGCACGATACTGGATGCTTGGGGCTGGTGCACTGGGACGACCCAGAGGGATGGAATGGGGAGGGAGGAGGGAGGAGGGTTCAGGATGGGGAACACATGTATGCCTGTGGCGGATTCATTTTGATATTTGGCAAAAGTAATACAATTATGTAAAGTTTAAAAATAAAAATAAAATAAAATTAAAAAAAAAAAAGTCTGACACTGTTTCCATTGTTTCCCTATCTATTTGCCATGAAGTGATGGGACCAGATGCCATGATCTTCATTTTCTGAATGTTGAGCTTTAAGCCAACTTTTTCATTTTCCTCTTTCACTTTCATCAAGAGGCTTTTGAGTTTCTCTTCACTTTCTGCCATAAGGGTGGTGTCATCTGCATATCTGAGGTTATCAATATTTCTCCCAGCAATCTTTATTCCAGCTTGTGCTTCTTCCAGCCCAGTGTTTCTCATGATGTACTCTGCATATAAGTTAAATAAGCAGGGTGACAATATACAGTCTTGACATACTTCTTCTCCTATTTGGAACCAATCTGTTGTTCCATGTCCAGTTCTAACTGTTGCTTCCTGACCTGCATATAGGTTTCTCAAGAGGCAGTCAGGTGGTCTGGTATTCCCATCTCTTTCAGAATTTTCCACAGTTTATTGTGATCCACACAGTCAAAGGCTTTGGCATAGTCAATAAAGCAGAAATAGATGTTTTTCTGGAATTCTCTTCCTTTTTCCATGATCCAGCAGATGTTGGCAATTTGATCTCTGGTTCCTCTGCCTTTTCTAAAACCAGCTTGAATATCTGGAATTTCACAGTTTACGTATTGCTGAAGCCTGGCTTGGAGAATTTTGAGCATTACTTAACTAGCGTGTGAGATGAGTGCAATTGTGAGGTAGTTTGAGCATCTTTGGCATTGCCTTTCTTTGAAATTGGAATGAAAATTCACCTTTCCAGTCCTGTGGCCACTGCTGAGTTTTCCAAATTTGCTGGCATATTGAGTGCAGCACTTTCACAGCATCATCTTTCAGGATTTGAAATAGCTCCACTGGAATTCCATCACCTCCACTAGCTTTATTCGTAGTGATGCTTTCTAAGGCCCACTTGACTTCACATTCAAGGATGTCTGGCTCCAGGTGAGTGATCACACCATCGTGATTATCTTGGTCATGAAGATCTTTTTTGTACAGTTTTTCTGTGTATTTTTGTCACCTCTTCTTAATATCATCTGCTTCTGTTAGGTCCATACCATTTCTGGTATGGTCCTTTATCAAGCCCATCTTTGGACGAAATGTTCCCTTGGTATCTCGTCTAACTCAATGAAACTAAGCCATGCCCTGTGAGGCCACTGACAACGGTCGGATAATGGTGGAGAGGTCTGACAGAATGTGTTCCACTGGAGAAGGGAATGGCAAACCACTTCAGTATTTTTGCCTTGAGAACCCCATGAACAGTATGAAAAGGCAAAATGATAGGATACTAAAAGAGGAACTCCCCAGGTCAGTAGGTGCCCAATATGCTACTGGAGATCAGTGGAGAAATAACTCCAGAAAGAATGAAGGGATGGGGTCAAAGGAAAAACAATACTCAGTTGTGGATGTGACTGGTGATAGAAGCAAGGTTCAATGCTATAAAAAGCAATATTGCATTGGAAGCTGGAATGTCAGGTCCATGAATCACGGCAAATTGGAAGGGGTCAAACGAGATGGCAAGAGTGAACGTCAACATTCTAGGAATCAGTGAATTAAAATGGACTAGGTAAAAAAATTAAAAAAAATAAAATAAAATGGACTGGGATGGGTGAATTTAACTCAGATGACCATTATATCTACTACTGTGGGCAGGAATCCCTTAGAATAAATGGAGTGGCCATCATGGTCAACAAAAGAGTCTGAAATGCAGTACTTGGATGCAATCTCAAAAAGACAGAATGATCTCTGTTCGTTTCCAAGGCAACCCATTCAATATCACAGTAATCCAAGTCTATGTGCCAACCAGTAACACTGAAGAAGCTGAAGTTGAATGGTTCTATGAAGACCTACAAGACCTTTTAGAACTAACACCCAAAAAAGATGTCCTTTTCATTATAGGGGACTGGAATGCAAAAGTAGGAAGTCAAAAAACACCTGGAGTAACAGGCAAATTTGGCCTTGGAATATGGAATGAAGCAGGGCAAAGACTAATAGAGTTTTGCCAAGAAAATGCACTGGTCATAGCAAACACCCTCTTCCAACAACACAAGAGAAGACTCTACACATGGACATCATCAGATGGTCAACACTGAAATCAGACTGATTATATTCTTTGCAGCCAAAGATGGAGAAACTCTATACAGTCAGCAAAAACAAGACTGGGAGCTGACTGTGGCTCAGATCATGAACTCCTTATTGCCAAATTTAGACTTAAATTGAAGAAAGTAGGGAAAACCACAAGACCATTCAGGTATGACCTAAATCAAATCCCTTATGATTATACAGTGGAAGTGAGAAATAGATTTAAGGGACTAGATCTGAGGGCCTGATGAACTATGGACTGAGGTTCGTGACATTGTACAGGAGACAGGGATCAAGACCATCCCCATTGAAAAGAAATGCAAAAAGCAAAATGGCTGTCTGGGGAGGCCTTACAAGTAGCTGTGAAAAGAAAAGAAGTGAAAAGCAAAGGAGAAAAGGAAAGATATAAGCATCTGAATGCAGAGTTCCAAAGAATAGCAAGAAGAGATAAGAAAGCCTTCCTCAGCGATCAATGCAAAGAAATAGAGGAAAACAACAGAATGGGAAAGACTAGAGATCTCTTCAAGAAAATGAGAGATACCAAGGCAACATTTTATGCAAAGATGGAAATTAGAGACTTTCATTAGATCATTGATATTCTGTGTAATTATTGACATAGTTGGGTTTATCTACCCCTTTTCTTAGTGTTTTCTTTCTGTTGTCCTTTGCTTTGTTCTTATTTTTGTTTTATTCTCCTTTTCTTTTTTTTGTGGTTTCTGGTATTAAATTTTAAGAGAAAAATTTCAATGCTTTTATATCTATTTTAGTAAATTACTGAAAGGAATTTGCTTTCTGATTTGTCTTTTCCTCCAAGGTTTCAAATGCAGAAAATAATTATGGTGGTGGTTGACAATGGTGAGTGAGGTAAAAAGCAGTGAA